>NC_063223.1:23804395-23971895 GCF_020740725.1 Corvus hawaiiensis | reverse complement strand
GGCTAGGGGTTAGGGTTAGGTGGGGACAGTGCTGGCATGGGCTCGGCATTCAGGATTATTGACTCCAGCTGTGGGGAGGGTGCTGGCATGGGCTCAGCATTTGGGATTATTGCCTCCAGCTGTGGGGAGGGTGCTGGCATGGGCTCAGCATTTGGGATTATTGCCTCCAGCTGTGGGGAGGGTGCTGGCATGGGCTCAGCATTTGGGATTGTTGCCTCCGGCTGTGGGGAGGGCTGCTGCCTGTGGCTGCTTTTGAGGAGAAAGGGGTGTTGTTTGGGGTCCTGGTTAAAGTTAGGTTTAGGGAACAGGGCTTGTGTGTCATACCCCTTGTGTTTGTTGTGTAGTGTGTGATTTTTGAGCCCTTTCTCTTTATTCCCTGGACTCCCCCCGGGCTCATGGCCTTTGTTATGTTCTCCTGCTGCCTCCTCCTTGGGCTCTTGGCCTTTATTATGTCCCCCTGGAATGTCCCCCTGGGCTCTCGGCCTTAATTGTGTCCCCCTGGAGCCTCCCTCCTTGGCTGCCACCCTCTGTGTGTTTTTCTAACCTTTTTTGTGTGGGTGTTGTCCTTCCATGGGGGCTGCGGTGTTCTCCTGGTGCTGGGGGGTCTGCCTGCTGCGGCTGGGTGGGCTAAAATGGTGGCCTGAGGGGTGCTGTGGGGTGGTGCATAAATGGCGGGAAGGGGGGGCTTGCGGGGGGGGGCGCCCTGAGGGGAGCCGCAACGGCGGGAAGGGGGGCCGTGAGGCGGCGGGGGCTGCCCTGGGGGGACTCGCGGGCGGCACGGGGCGGGGGGTACCCTGAGGGGAGCCGCAAAGGCGGGAATGGGTGCCGTGAGGCGGTGGGGGCTGCCCTGAGGGGACCCGCGGGCGGCACGGGGCGGGGGATACCTTGAGGGGACCCACAATGGCGGGAGGGGGGAGCGGCGGGCGGCGGGGAGGTGCGGTGGGGCGGTTTGAGGCGGCGGAGCGGTGCGGGACCGGCGGGGGGGGCGGCGGCGGCTCACGGGGGGCTGGCGGGTGGCTGCAGGCGGCGGCGGGTGCCGGACCGGTGGGCTCCGGGTGGCGGCAGGTGCAGGAGCGGCGCGGGACTGGCGGGGGAGTGGTGCCGGGGGCAGGAAGCACCGTGAGGGGAGAGGGGCGGAGTGAGGGGCGGAGCGTCGTGACGCGCGCGGCGGGGGCGGGGCCGGGGGCGGAGCGGCGTGACGCGCGCGGCGGGGGCGGTGACCGGGGCCGGGACCGTGTGACGCAAGCCAGGGGGGCGGCGACCGGGTGCGGGGGGGCGTGACACGGGCCAGGGGGGCGTGACGCATGTGTGTGGGGTGGGAGCCTGTGATGAATGGGGGGTAGAGCTTAGGATGAGTGAAAGGTGTGGGTGGTGTGTGTGCACGCCGAAAAATTGGCTAATTAACTAATTATCCAATTATCTAATTCAATTAATGCTCCAGCTGGGATATATTAGATTTGACAAGGAAATTCAACTCATTTCCTTGACAGAGAATAGTCAAAAACAGCAGTGAGCAATGGCTACAAGAGCCTACAAGAAAGATGAGGAGAGACTGTAAGAGTGGAGTGACAGTGACCCACAAAGACCGTGCTGTACCCGGGCCCGTGCGTGGTCCTGGCACTTTTCCTGCATTCTGATTTTCTGTTCAGAAGTCACTATGTGGCCAAATCTCTGGGTCTGGCTAAACGGTGTTTAGTGCAGAACTGATGTGATGGTCACTCGGAATCGCCCAGAGCAGAAGCCAACTTGCAACTCTGGTGAAACACGCTCCAGATAACACACTGTGGGTGTGCCAGGGTCAGGGGCAAATGGTCAGGGCTTACCTTCTCCTAGTTTGAGGCCTGGTTTGGCAGCAACACAACATTCCAGTGCAGGATCAGTGCCAAAGGGAAGGGCTGCACAGATGCCCTGAGCCCCAGTCTCTGCATCAGCAGCAGTGGGTGGGTGGACCTCACCTACTTCCAGATTCAAATCCCTTTGTTTGTCACTCCTGCTAGTTTATAGGCTCCGAAAGCTCATTTCAGCTGTTCAGTGACAGCACTAGCTGGTCCATGGATTTAAGGAAGCAGACAGTCTTTGGGAATGTGTGTTGCCATTTGAGACTTGTCCAACAAAAGGGGCACAGGAGGAAGACAGGTGTTAGGGACCGAGTCCGGAGAGCTGGCCGCATAAACAACACGTACACCGATACGATTAAGCATCCTTCTCCCTTTATTGTTCAACTATGCCGACTTATATCCACTTTTGCAAAGATTCATGCCCAGTCCCTCTAGATGGCCTCTAATCAGAGGGGGAGCCAGGCAGCTGTATACCTTGCCAAGGACTCTCAGGGCTGCCTGCAGTCAGGGGCCTGTTCAGGGGCTTTTCCTCAGCAACCCTGCATTGTCCAATCTTTCCAGGGGTATCATATGCCCTTGTTCCATAAGGAATCCCTCTACAGACAGGGAGTTGTCACCGGCCCCGTGCTCATGGGCTGCAGGGGACACCAGCACTGAGGAGGAAATGGAAACGGCAAAGAGGGAAATGCAACCGGATGGGACGCACCTCTGGCACCACACCTCCTCTTGTTCCTGCTGTCCTGAAAAGGCCCAAGTAAATCCAGTCCCTCAGACCTTGCATCCCTGAATGCCAGGAGAGCCGGTGTTTTACCCAGATCCCAGTGCCCTGCACGGCTGCGCTGACACGAGCGCAGGCCGATCGCTCCGCCCAGCACCATCCCTCATTTGCCTCCCACGGCTCCCCAAGCGGCCCCAAACCACCCCAGCGTGTCTGTGCCGGGGCCAGGGCCTGCCCCGAGCCTGACCAGAGGCTGTCACCCAGCCCTGCACCAGCTCCCACCCCCGGGAGAGCTGGGAATGCACTGAGAGCTCGGCTCCCCGGGCTCCCCAGCACCCAAACCGGTCCTCACACACACAAAAATGCCCAACCTGCCCCTCTGGGCACAGCCAAACACCACAATTCCATCATCCCCAAGGAACTCTGGCACTTGCCCCTTCACCTCTGCCCATTTCCAGTAGCCGGGGCTAGGACCGGCCTGTCAGAAAGAGCATTCCCTAGCCAGTTCATCCCAGCCCAGAGGAGAAGAGGAGCCTGTCCCTGACCCACACCATGGGCAGGACAAGGGGGGCCCTAGCTGGCTTTGCCTACTCCAACACCAAAGCTCTTGGTCCCAAAGATGGGGCGAGTTCAGTGGTTTTTCCTGTCCTGAAAGAGAACAGAAAAGGGAAGTTAATCCCACTGTAGAATCCAAGACTCCTGCATTTCATAGTTCTGCTCTGATTGCTCACCGTGCAGTTTTATCCATGGGAAAAAAAAGGAGAATGACACCATATCAAATAAAAAGTTGGTTAATCCACGTAGGGGCTGTGGAGAGAAGGATACAAAGGAACTTTTCCATGATTTTGGGGCTTGAAGAGGGAGTGAATTTCCCTCGAAGCTGGGAAGGGCCTGAGGATGATAAAGCAAAGGAGCAGCTTCATCTCTCCCTGGCAGAGAGCTCTGGGCTCCATTATGGATACAAATCAATCCCAGCAGGATTTCAAAGGGTTTCTTTAGGATGTCAGGTCCCTCTTTATCAGATCCCTGCTGGGATTCAGGGCCTGCCTGGTCACGGGGTGCTTTGATAAGGGCTGGATTTAAATCCCAGATCTGAGAGCAGACATGAAAGTTCCCTGGGTTTCTAAGGGTTGAAAAGCTCGAGCTGGATTCGCTGCAGAGCTGAAAAGTCAGGATAAGAGAGAGCAAGGAGTGGCCAGCAGGCTCAGGCTCCTGATCACGCCCCTGGGATCCATGGGATCCATAGGATCCGTGGCCTCTGGCACGCTGCTCCAGCACCCTGCAGGGTGACTGACAGCCGGGCAGGGGAAGGAGCCACCAGCAGCTCTGCGATGTGCACCATCATTCACCTTGCACGTGGCCTAAACAGCCACCAAGCACCGATGGACTGACTGAGCCGAAAATATTGGAGAGATCTCAGTTTGCACTCCAAATTCCCTGCAGCCTGTTCCCTTCCTGATCCATCCCTTGAAGCAGCAAGAGTGGAATTCCTTCCGTGGTTGCTCTTTCCCTCCTGTTTTCCACTCAACAAGAAAAAGCAGCCACTTGAACAGGAGTAAAAGCCCCAAACCCACAAAAAAGCACACATTCTCAGCATCACTAATCCCTGCCAAATTGCCAGGAACCTTCCAAAACTACATCCAAGCTTGGAAACAGGGAGCCAGTTGTTTGTTTAAGCAGCTATTGATCCAGTCTCTTCCAGCTAATTAAACTATTCACTATTTAAACTCATTAAACTGCTCATCCTGCTCCTGGCAGCCAGAGGCAAAGAAGAAATTGTGTCTAGATTAAATGGTGATGGTGAATGTGCCCATGCCAGTCCTTGGAGAGGTTGGAATTGCATCCCTGTTCCTCTGCTCTCTTTTCCTTCCTTTTTCCTGCAGTGATTCCCACCCGGATTCCTCAGCTCCAGCTCTCTGAGCAGCCTCACGGGGAGCATTTCATCCCCTTGGAGCCAACTCCATTTGTTGCATCCTTCATGCCTCAACCACTCCTAAAAGCAGGGAAGTGCTGATGGGCAGTGCAGCTGCTTCCACTCGGGAATGTTTCCAGTGGAACAGGGAGGGAATTCTGAGAAGCTTCCACCCACTGCACGTTATTGCTGGATAAAAGGTGAGGCAGCAAAGGATCAACAAAGGGAGATTTCAGCAAGACAAAGTCCAGACAGAGAGGCTGCAAGTGTTGCTGGGGCTGCTAAGCTGGGAAAACTGCAAGGTCAGGCTGTGGGAACATGGATTATACTGAGGTCTGGAACTGGTGTTGGGAAGAGAGGGAGAAGGAGAAGGAGAAGGAGAAGGAGGAGGAGAAGGAGAAGGAGAAGGAGAAGGAGAAGGAGAAGGAGAAGGAGAAGGAGAAGGAGAAGGAGAAGAAGGAGAAGGAGAAGAAGGAGAAGAAGGAGAAGGAGAAGGAGAAGGAGAAGGAGAAGGAGAAGGAGAAGGAGGAGAAAGGGCCCAAAGTAACTGCACAGCGAATTTCCTTACCATGAGCCAGGCTCATTCCCTGAGCTGACCAATATCTCTGAGCTCCCCTTCATGGCACAGCCCTGCCAGTAAAGAACAGAAGTTCCTGCTGCTCCCACTGGAATTCTGTAGCGTGCCTGGCATTCCATACGTTCTGCTGCCTGAGAATTCCTGCAGCCGTCCTTGGGAAGAGCAGTTCACTGCCACAGGAGGAACAAGAGGAAAGCAGTTGCCACTCTCGAGTTCTGTGCTCTGTAAAAAGTAAAACCAGATAAAGATCAAAGCTCCATAAAGCTGGAACCATCTCCAACCTCGGGACAGCCCTTCTGTGGGAAAAGCGTGGATGGGCAATTAGGAAGGAGATCATCATGCACATGGGCAAGGGGGGGGGAATTAAATTCTGTTGCTTTCTGATTGAGGCCTGCTTCAATTTGCAGCCTTTATAATATCAGTTTAATGGGACTTTTTGTGCTTTAAAGAGGTTTTTATTAGCTGGGGGTTGTCCCTGCCTGGACTGAGGCACAGCACAATGAGTCTCCTGCCTCCTGAAGCCGTGTCGTTATCCCAGCATCTGAAATTAAAAACCAGCACTCTGGGAAACCTCTCTACTCTGAGGAGAAGTGTGAGGAGTGCTTGGGTCTGTGGAGAGCCTGGAACAGGTCTGAGAGACACCAAACATCCTGTGGATCCCAATGAACAGCAAAACATTCCAGCAGCTCCTTCCAACACCGCCCTTGTAGGGAACTCTGTCACCCCAGTGGGTATTTGTGGGAGTAAGGAAGAAATCCCACTGATGACCTCAGTGTGATCACCTCTGCTTCGTCTGGGGATAAATCTCCTTTATCCTTCTGGGAGAATAAAGGAATCCAATGCTGCCTTAATCCCCTGCTCCTCGGAGTCTGGATTTCCAGAATCCATCTCCTGGCCCAGCATGGGAAGGGTTGTCCAGCGCTGGAACAGCTGCCCAGGGCAGTGGTGGAGTCACCAACCCTGGAAGTGCTCATAAAATACATGGATATGGCACTTGAGTGTTCATAAAATACATGGGGAAATACATGGGAAAATACAGGGATAAATACAGGGGGAAATACGTGGATAAATATATGGATAAATGTATATGGATAAACATAGATGGATAATCCATGGATAAACATATGGATAAATATAGGGATAAATATGTATGGATAAATACAGACCTTGCATCCCTGAACACCAGGAGAGCTGGTGTTTTACCCAGATCCCAGTGCCCTGCACGGCTGCGCTGACACGAGCGCAGGCCGATCGCTCCGCCCAGCACCATCCCTCATTTGCCTCCCACGGCTCCCCAAGCGGCCCCAAACCACCCCAGCGTGTCTGTGCCGGGGCCAGGGCCTGCCCCGAGCCCGACCAGAGGCTGTCACCCAGCCCTGCACCAGCTCCCACCCCCGGGAGAGCTGGGAATGCACTGAGAGCTCGGCTCCCCGGGCTCCCCAGCACCCAAACCGGTCCTCACACACACAAAAATGCCCAACCTGCCCCTCTGGGCACAGCCAAACACCACAATTCCATCATCCCCAAGGAACTCTGGCACTTGCCTCTTCACCTCTGCCCATTTCCAGTAGCCGGGGCTAGGACCGGCCTGTCAGAAAGAGCATTCCCTAGGCAGTTCATCCCAGCACAGAGGAGAAGAGGAGCCTGTCCCTGACCCACACCATGGGCAGGACAAGGGGGGCCCTAGCTGGCTTTGCCTACTCCAACACCAAAGCTCTTGGTCCCAAAGATGGGGCGAGTTCAGTGGTTTTTTCCTGTCCTGAAAGAGAGCAGAAAAGGGAAGTTAATCCCACTGTGGAATCCAAGACTCCTGCATTTCCGATTTCTGCTCTGATTGCTCACCGTGCAGTTTTAGCCATGGAAAAAAAAAAAGAGAAAGACACCTTATCAAATAAAATTGCCCTTTTCCAGCATTTTTATTCCAGGCATTAAAAGGATGCTCATTTCTCTTCTAGCATTGTTTCCCTCATTTTAGGAGAACCGTTTTCATCCCAGACCCCACTCGTCAGTTGTTCGATCCTCTGGCACTGGATTTGGACAAAAGAAGGGACGCACCCGGATCGCAGGAAATCACTGAGAGAAAACCCTTCCAAAACCTGACAGAGAAAAAACAACAGGACATGCAGGAAGACACAACCCTCATTTGCACGTCTGGAATGCTTTTCTAAAGACTTCTCTGCACCTGGACGCTCCTTGCTCTTGGCTTTCTTTACAAGAATGCATTTGCTGCTAAACACGTCTCAGACCCTTACTTGATCGGGATAAGGTGGGATGGAGATGAAGACTCCCACAGGGAATAGCCAGGGAGATGCAGGGCCTGGGAACATCAAGGACGAAGAAGAGAAGGAACAGGGATTGTTTTTCTTGTTTAGAGCCAGCAGTGCTGTGAGCTTGGAGAACACACGGCACCGCAGGGATCCAGGGCAGGAGCGGGATAACTCCGGGATAAGGGGAATCTGCTCCCACTCCAGGGCTGTGCCAGTGAAGGAGGGGAATTTTTTAGTGCCTTCATTGCACGCAAAAACCAAACCCAGCACCACCGAGCTGGACTTCCGTGAGCTGCAACACAAAGCGGCCCCTGGCCTTTGGGGGAACACAACCTCCCCGAGTCACGGAGCCAGGGGATGACACTTGGGAATGATCCTTGCTGCCTGCAGGCAAATCAGATGAGGGAGCCACAGGAGCTCTGGGGTTTCCTGCTCTTCCTGCAACACCATCGGTCCAGACCAGGAGACCTTTCCTGGAACAGATCTTCCCTGTAAAGGGAGCTGCACCAAAGCTCAAGCCCTCATTTAGAGACCCTTGGAAAAGCAAAGGTGAGAGGGGATTACCTGGAGCCCCAGGGGACCGAGGTGAAGGCGATGAAGAAGCAGACAGCAAAGTGCTTCCACTGCTTCTCACTCCAGCAAGGGGAACATCCCTGGAATTTCATGTCCAGCGTCGCTCCCAAACCCCACCGGTGAACCCACACGTACTCCAAGGCTGATCTCCTTCAAACTTCCAGCAGCACAGACCCACCGGGAGGAACTGCAATCCAAGGACACACATCAGCAACCGTCTTCCCGCTTACTGCTCTCTCCACATTTTCCCTTTCCAGTGGGATGCAGGTGCCACCCCCCAGAGGCAGGAGAACTGCCTTGCAATCCGCTACAAAACCTGCCTGGAAAGCCCAGGATGCCCGGAGCCAGCAGCCGTTTCTCCTGGAGCTCCTGCTGACAGGCATTTGAAGCCTGCTGTGCCTCACAGCTGCTTTTCTGCCAAGGGCATTCCCATCTTTTCTCTTTTAGCCCAAATAAAGGTTTGCAAAGCTGAGTTTTGTGAGAAGTGCTTCATATTTGGATTATTCTTAACTTGGAGTTTCCCTCGGCACCAAAATCAGGGGGTAAACCCAACATGGCCTCAAAGGGCCATAAGATCCCAGATACCTAATCCCCAGTTCCCTCAGGATTGGTTCATTAAAGCTTTTCAGGGGTAATTTGGCAAACTTCAGGGTTTGCTGATTTCACCATCAAAGCCACATGAAACCTGTGCAAAAGGAACTTAACTAAAGCTAGCTAAAAGTGGTCCCTGCTGATGACTCATTAAAACACCCCCTTAAAAAGGAGCTAGGATTGATTCCACACTCACAAACCCCCCTTGCCACGATCGGCGCTCTCTGCCCACCAAGGACACAGCACCGGGCAGGGACATTTCTCCCACTCCCCGGCAGAGACCTCCTCCTGCCACATCCAGGGAACCGCAGCCGCTCAGGGAACACCAACTTTGTCCTGGGCTGGGAACAGGATAGGGACAAGGAACACTTTGAAGTCATTCCCACCTCGGTGCTGTCCAGACCTGGCAGAAAGCGCTTCCCACACCTCTCCTGGAATTCTCTTCCCCGGCCCTTCCAGCTTCGGAAGGCTTCTGGGGGAGCCTCAACTTTCGGTGCAGCTCAGAAGCTGCACGCGCCTAAAGCATCCCCACGGGAACACGAAGCTTCCCTCGGGCATTTCGTTTCTTTATCCCAAATATTCTCCCCACTCAGCCACAATCTAGAAAGAACAAAAGGGAAAAGAAGGAAGACCAATTAATTCTGACGTAAGGAGTCTTGACTATCCCGACACACTGCCACGTGAAAAAACATCCCTGCCCCTCTAACAAATCCCTCTGATACTGGCTCCATTCAGGATCAATTATTTAAACACTGTATTAAGGAGCGTAAGGACACAACGCTTGGAATTCTCAAAAACGGCTCAGCTCTCGGCTACTCCAAGCACTTTCCCACCCGGGGAGCTGAGCTGGCCCAGATTTAAACGCCACGTTTGATCCAAATCCGAGAGAAAACTGATCTTGTTTGGCTACTGAGCTTTCCCAAAAGCTGTGCAGTCAAGCCTGGAAATCCTCACTGAAGCTTTGCCATGTCACATCGGGATTTACCCTTGGGAAAACCCCACTCTGAGCACTTGGGTTTCAAGAGGTTGCACCCGATGTTACAGACGCAGAATTCCTGTGGGGTTTGGCATTTCCTGCACCTCCAAACACGTGAAAAGAATGAAGTGCAGAGTCCCAAGGCTCCATTATTGCCATTCTCCTCACATCCCTTTCCTCAGCTGCACGTGGCTCTGTGCCTCCTCTGAAGGGCTGGAAAGGAATTTGGGAACCCCCCCTCAGCTTCTTCGGTTTTCAGCCTTTTCTCTGAGGCAGCCCAAAAGGCAAACAGGAAAAAAAAACCCCAGAAGTGCACAAAATCCCAGCCCCTCCCAAGATGCAGCTCCTCACACCAAACCTTGGGAGAATCCCTGGTGCTTCCAACACCGCTGCAATCCCACCTGGAGCTGAGCTTACAGGCTGCTCTGCCTAATCCACATGCAAGCCTGGATAGCCCAAAGCCTGCAAGAAAAGAGGAGGCAAAGTGAAGGAGAGAGGGGAAAAAACGGAGTTTTGGGTTTTCCCCATGTTTGCAACAGGATTGAAGGGCAGGATGGAGAGCTTTCGTGGAAAAGAAGTACCAAAGGCTGCTTAATTGCCAGCAATTAGCGCCGCTCAGGTTGAATCCAAGAGGACAAATGCACCAGGATCAAACAGGAGCGGCCGACAGGATGGGTTATGACACAGATCTGTGAAGCTGGAGCCTTCTTTCTTCTCCCGGGCTCTCCCAGAAATTCTCCATGGCCGGACGTGCTCCCGCTCTCCCCGCTGGGGAGGATGGACTTGGATAGCCCGGCTGACTGGTGAGCCTAAAACAAGAAAGTGATGCAGTGATCCAAGTGTTTTTCCAAGGAAATGACATATTCTCTGGACCTGGGATAACCCATATCCCATGGCCTTCTCCAGGAAGGGTCCCAGCTGGATATGGTCTCCCAGAAAGGATTCCATAGGGGCTCACCTTTTGCCTGGAGCTCGGCTGAAGTCCTCAGCAATGCCAGGGAATGTGGCCATTGGAGGCTTTGGGCAGGATTTGGCTCATTTGCCTTTTTAGGCTTTGTTTCCTTCTCTCAGCCTTCCCACTGGATTGTGGTCTCCGAGGAATACGTAAAATCCCATTGGATTCCTGCTCTTTTGGACATTTGTTTGTACCGTTCCTGTACAAAACGAGGCCCCCTGTTCGATGCTTTTCCCCACCGTTCCCCGGCAGTTTTATCTGCCAGTGCATTCCCTGCGTTGCTTGGGCTCTTCCCACATCTCTGAGCTCCTTCACAAGGCAGGAGATCGATTTGGCCCAGGAACTAAACCCTCCCGAGGAATTGTCTGATGCCATCTCCGCATTTGACAGCTGATCCTTGTGCTCAAAGGATCCCTCTTTCTTCCCTTCAGCCAATTCCAAGGCTCATGCCCCCAGCTGGGATCAGTCCCCAGTCTGATCCCTGCAGTCTTCCCTGCCGGGATCCTGCTCAGGAATCCATGGGCTACGAATGTAAGAATTAATTCTTCCCACCCCTGCCCAGTTCCAAAGGATTTGGTGTCTGCCTTACCCGGCTGGAGCCTGCTTCCAACTCTGTTCTTGCTGCTTCTGCTGCTTTCCATTTCCCAGGAATTCCACCGACGGAGGGACAGCGTTTTCCACCTCCTCCAGGATTCCCTCTGTTGCGTTTGGGTGCTGGAAGGATATCAAAACTTTATTCCTAATGCTGGGCTCTGCATATGGCCGAGAAAATCCCGGCCTCCACACAGACCCAGATTCCAAACTTTTTGATACATTTTAGCAAACCGAGAAATTCACCTTCCCTGCTTCTTCTTAAGGGCATCCTTCTCTTCCCTTACCCGGCGGGCTCTCTCCCACTGGGGGTGGGTTTTCCCCTTCCCATGCTAATTAGTCCCTACTTCTAGGAGGTTTAGGTACCTTTCTTCCCTGGGAGGGATTTCTTAACACAGCTACCGAGGCTTTGGGAGTCTTCTTTTTCTCCTACTTTCTGCAAAAACACCCTGTGATCCACAAATGCCACAATCCAGACGCCCAACTTCAACAAGACATCCTTTTTACCTAAAAACACTCACTCTCAACTCTTAGGTCTTTGGAAGTTTTACCCCTGCAAAATTCCTCTATCTTTCCACCACTGAATTCCTCAGTCCTGCTTCCAAGGATTTCTTGAATACCACGGGGCTTTTCTCAACATTTACCCCCACCACCTTCCCTACGTGCCCACTGCTCATCACCTCATTTTTCCCTCAATGTCTTCGTTCTCCACCCCAGAGAGTTTGTCAAGTGTTGCCTCCAAAATGTTCCCCATCTGTCCACTACTGAGTTCCCCATTTTGCCTCCAAAATATTCCTTCTGTCCCCTCCAGATTGCATCCACTTTTACCCCCAACATTTTACTTCCTCTACAATATTGATCAAACCTTTTCCATCCCAAAAATGTGCACTCTCTCCCTTAAACAGCACCTCAGCTTTTCCCTCAAAAACGCCCCAGAGAGAAATTCAGATTCAGCCCCCAAACTCCCATTTTCCTACACAAACAGTTCTTGTGGCCCCTCTCAATTCCCCCAGGCTTTCAGCTAAAGGAAGAACTGGAAGCCTATTCCCTCATCTCCGCCCCTGTTTTGCTTTCCCGGAAAACCTTGCGATCCCACACTTTCTCCAAGAGATCTGCTGGGAGTACTGCAAGGTTTGCTCTCTCAGAGCGCCAGGGGGGTTTACAGCACTTGTTCCTCTGCATCTTTACCCTTTCATCAGCTTTCCCCTGGAACGGTGTTGTGGGAGAAGCTTGGAATTACCAGAAATGGATCAGGTTCACATTTCTGCCCCACCAGTTTTTATCTGGTTTGAAATTCCTGGAATTACCCTCAAATGTGCCCTAGAACACTGCTGTGAAAGGATCAATGAGAAGAACAGCCTGAAAGCAGAAAACCACCTCCAGCAGCAGCCAGAATGATCCCATTTCTCTTCTTACCTGGTCCTGCCAGAGCTCCCAACAGCCATTCCCATTCCAAAACAAGAGCTGTGGAAGACATTCCTGCTGTCCGTGAGGGTGAGGTGGCAGTTCTGGATGTTCTTTGCTGTGGAATCAGACAACAAACAGAGTGTAAAGGATCTTGGTGGTCCCTTCCAAGCCAAACTAGCCCGTGATTCCATGCGTGGATCAGCACCTGTCCCAGCTCCATTCCAGAAACCTCCTCCCACTAACCCAGAACTTTCCTTTTGCTGCTCAACATCAGGGATTTGCTGCCGAGTGCCCCGAGCAGGGGACGCCCCAGCCTTCCCTGGGACCGCAGCATTCCCTGGGACCGCAGCATTCCCTGCGCTGCCTCAGCACTCCCTGCGCTGCTGTTCCACGCCGATCCCGTGGTCCAGCGCCTGTGCGGGCTGCAGTGCCGGGCTCTCCCCACAAGGCGGCAGCACCGGGAGCGAGCAGCCCCGGCCGGTCCCGCTGGCTCGGGGCAGCTGCGCCTTGAACCCGCCCTGAGCCGGCGGGGCCGTGAACGCAACGAGCAAAAACCCCACCGATCCCCTTTATTTCACCCTCAGAGGCACAGGATCGCAGCATTTCCTGGGCTGGAAGGGACCCGCAGGGAGCATCGAGTCCAAATCCTGGCCCTGCACCCCAAGAATCCCACCCTGTGCCCGAGAGCCTTGTCCAGACCCAAACTCTTCCCCCAAGATCCTGAAAACACAGCGGGGCTGGGAGAAGGATGACCATGGAGGATTTTTTATATAGATCTCCTTGTACGATCGTTATATAATATTATTAGATAGTCCAGGAACCCATCCCTGTGCCTGGACACCCATCCCTGTGCCGGGACACCCATCCCTGGGCCAGAATACCGATCCCCCGCGGCCCCCACCGTCCGCTCGGGGCTGTCCCCGTTCCCCGCTCACCTCCGAGCCCGGAGCAGCCGCCCCGGTGCCCCCGGCCCGGCCGCGCTGCTCCCCGGGTTCCCTGCCATTGCCGCTCCCGGCGAGGAAGGGCGGAAGTCGCCGGAACCGCACCAATGTGGCGATCGGGTCAGTGGCTATTCGACCTTCTCAAGATGGCGGCCGGAAGGACCCCGCTCCGTCTATTCAACTGCCTGAATGCTCCCGCCTGCCCCAGGCGCCGCTGACGCCACAGTCGGTGTCCACATAGCGGGAAACGCCTCAGAAATCTGCGTGCAAGCGCTGGGCTGGCGTCGGCGTCGGCGTTGCGTTCAGGCAGCCGAATAGACGCACCTTGGGGGGGGGGGGGGCCTTTCCTGCCGCCATATTGAGAAGGTCAGAAAACAGCGTACACGGCCGCCATATTTAGTGTGGCGGTGACGCAACTTCCGTCCTTCGCCGCCATCTTGGGTGCTGGCAGAAGCCACTTCCGGTCGAGCCGCCATCTTTAGTGTGGTACACTTAAGGGCCCCCGCCGCTCCTCACAAGGGCGTCTATTCGGCTGCCTGAATCCGGCCCGGACTCCGACGCCGGCCCCGCGCTTTCCGCGCGATTTTCCGCGGTGCTTCCCAGTGCGAGGACACGGCTGGTGGGGTCAGCGGCGCCGGAGGCGGGCGACTGCTCCGCGACCGGCGGCAGGCATCGGCAGGGACACCTCTCAAAGGGGCCTAGTGCGTCCGCCATCTTGAGTGTGGCGGAAGTGTAAACCACCCTCTGCAAGGTCCTGGCAGGTTCTAATAAAAACGTCACTTAACGCCGTCCCGAGAGCGCGGAACTGCGCCTTCCTTTCCGAGCCGCCTCCTTGAGAGCGACACGCGGGCGGCTCGATTCCGACCGTGCCCGCCCGGTGCCCCCCGCCCGGGTCGCGCTGGGACCGCGCCTCTGCTGCCCGGCAAAACCGGCCCCGCCCCCCGCGCTGTCATTCCTCGCGGTCACCGCCCCGCACGGCGCCCACTCCTTTCCATAGCTGTGGCCCCACTCATGCACGGCCGTGTCCCTCGGCGCTCCGAACCGTCCTTCGCCCCTCCCCTCCGCTGACAGACCCAGCCCCGCTCGCTCCCGCTCCTTGCCCTTGCCACGCTCGGCAGCCACCGAGGCCGCCGCCCTCTCGGCTCAGCCGGCACCGGGCGGCAGCAGCGCCGGGGCGCCGTGTCGGGGGCGGCAGTGCCGCGCTCTCGCCACCAGGCGGCAGCAGCGCCGCCCAGCTCAGCCCGGGGGCAGGGACAGCAGAGGGAAAAGCCGGCTCTGGGCGCTCTGCAGCTCCTGCAGCCCGAGCGTCTCGGCTCCTGGGGCCAGGCGCTTGCTTCTTTCCTTCCTACAGAAAAACGCCGGCTCGTTATTCGCAAAACTTGCTGATCTCTATTCCCAGCTTCTTATATTCCTGTATGCGACAGAGTAGAGAGAGAGGGCTGGCTCATTTCAAAATGAATTTACATCTAAATCAGTAGCACTTGCCTATAGATGTAAAAGTGAAGAACTTAACAGGTTTTAGTATTCTGCACACATCCCTCGCTGGGAGGAATGGTAAAAAAGTTAAAAACAAATGAAATGTAAAAAGTAGAAAGTTCGAAACAAAGTTACAACAGCAGAAATTTAGAAACAAACAAAGAGGTAAAATACAAGAAACAAACAAATTTCCAAAGGTCGAAGGTTAAAACCAAACAAAGTTAGAAACAAAAAAAAAAATTAGAAACAAAATTAGAAAGGTAGAAATTTAGAAACAAACTCAGAAAGGCAAGTGTTGAGCCTTTGACAGGGTACCCTTCCTTCTCGGACCAGGGTGAAAGAGCAGAGGAGGCTGCTGTTCTGCTGAGTTCTTTATTTCACAGTCTCACAGCTGTCTTGAAGGCAGAGTTCGAATGGGGTTACATGATAAAGCCAAGCAGCAGCAGCAGGCAAAACCAGCTTCTTCTATATGCTCCATACACTGTATTTTTTCTTACACAAGTGTGGATTCTATTTGTTAATTGACCAGTAAGATTAACACACCATTCTAGTTTTCTTTTTCTTAACCCATCCTGGTCTAATTCTAACAGTCGTAAGCCTCACACAAGTGTCATCTGCCCTTGTTCCATAAGGAATCCCTCTACAGACAGGGAGTTGGCACCGGCCCCGTGCTCATGGGCTGCAGGGGACACCTGCACTGAGGAGGAAATGGAAACGGGAAAGAGGGAAATGCAACCGGATGGGACGCACCTCTGGCACCACATTTCCTCTTCTTCCTGCTGTCCTGGAAAGTCCCAAGTAAATCCAGTGCCTCAGACCTTGCATCCCTGAACGCCAGGAGAGCCGGTGTTTTACCCAGATCCCAGTGCCCTGCACGGCTGCGCTGACACGAGCGCAGGCCGATCGCTCCGCCCAGCACCATCCCTCATTTGCCTCCCACGGCTCCCCAAGCGGCCCCAAACCACCCCAGCGTGTCTGTGCCGGGGCCAGGGCCTGCCCCGAGCCCGACCAGAGGCTGTCACCCAGCCCTGCACCAGCTGCCACCCCCGGGAGAGCTGGGAATGCACTGAGAGCTCGGCTCCCCGGGCTCCCCAGCACCCAAACCAGTCCTCACACACACAGAAATGCCCAACCTGCCCCTCTGGGCACAGCCAAACACCACAATTCCATCATCCTCAAGGAACTCTGGCACTTGCCTCTTCACCTCTGCCCATTTCCAGTAGCCGGGGCTAGGACCGGCCTGTCAGAAAGAGCATTCCCTAGGCAGTTCATCCCAGCACAGAGGAGAAGAGGAGCCTGTCCCTGACCCACACCATGGGCAGGACAAGGGGGGCCCTAGCTGGCTTTGCCTACTCCAACACCAAAGCTCTTGGTCCCAAAGATGGGGCGAGTTCAGTGGTTTTTTCCTGTCCTGAAAGAGAGCAGAAAAGGGAAGTTAATCCCACTGTGGAATCCAAGACTCCTGCATTTCCGATTTCTGCTCTGATTGCTCACCGTGCAGTTTTAGCCATGGAAAAAAAAAGGAGAATGACACCATATCAAATAAAATTGCTCTTTTCCAGAGTTTTTATTCCAGGTATTCAAAGGATGCTCATTTCTCTTCTAGCATTGTTTCCCTCATTTTAGGAGAACCGTTTTCATCCCAGGCCCCACTCGTCAGTTGTTCGATCCTCTGGCACTGGATTTGGACAAAAGAAGGGACGCACCTGGACTGCAGGAAATCACTGAGAGAAAACCCTTCCAAAACCTGACAGAGAAAAACAACAGGACATGCAGGAAGACACATCCCTCATTTGCACGTCTGGAATGCTTTTCTAAAGACTTCTCTGCATCTGGATGCTCTTTGCCCTTGGCTTTCTTCACAAGAATGCATTTGCTGCTAAACACATCTCAGACCCTTACTTGATCGGGATAAGGTGGGATGGAGATGAAGACTCCCACAGGGAATAGCCAGGGAGATGCAGGGCCTGGGAACATCAAGGACAGAGAAGAGATGGAACAGGGATTGTTTTTCTTGTTTAGAGCCAGCAGTGCTGTGAGCTTGGAGAACACACGGCACCGCAGGGATCCAGGGCAGGAGCGGGATAACTCCGGGATAAGGGGAATCTGCTCCCACTCCAGGGCTGTGCCAGTGAAGGAGGGGAATTTTTTAGTGCCTTCATTGCACACAAAAACCAAACCCAGCACCACCGAGCTGGACTTCCGTGAGCTGCAACACAAAGCGGCCCCTGGCCTTTGGGGGAACACAACCTCCCCGAGTCACGGAGCCAGGGGATGACACTTGGGAATGATCCTTGCTGCCTGCAGGCAAATCAGATGAGGGAGCCACAGGAGCTGCGGGGTTTCCTGCTCTTCCTGCAACACCATCGGTCCAGACCAGGAGACCTTTCCTGGAACAGATCTTCCCTGTAAAGGGAGCTACACCAAAGCTCAAGCCCTCATTTAGAGACCCTTGGAAAAGCAAAGGTGAGAGGGGATTACCTGGAGCCCCAGGGGACCGAGGTGAAGGCAATGAAGAAGCAGACAGCAAAGTGATGCCCCCTCCCCACAAAGGGCACTCTGATAAGAAGAAATTCAGGAGACTGCATCACCAAATAAAATCCTAATGGCAACTGCTTCAATGCACCAGAAGAACAAAGAACTCCCACTCTGCATCCAGCAATCCCTGCTCTGCAGCCTGTCTGCATCTGCTTTTGTAGGGCTTGTGGGGCTTTTGCACTCACTTCCTTCTCCAGGGCAGTTCCCACAAACAAAGAATGACTGAATTTCTGCAGACTGTCACTCGGCAATCCAGGGAAACACACGCCCAAAAGGGAAACACACGCCCAAAAGGGAAACACACGCCCAAAAGGGAAACACACGCCCAAAAGGGAAACACACGCCCAAAAGGGAAACACACGCCCAAAAGGGAAACACACGCCCAAAAGGGAAACACACGCCCAAAAGGGAAACACACGCCCAAAAGGGAAACACACGCCCAAAAGGGAAACACTTTCCTTTGAGCCCTTTATTTCAAGGGGTCTCTTTTCTACTGAGCACCCAGTGAGAACAGTGCCCAGTTGTGGCTGTTATTATTTCTCTGCTTTTGCTGCGTGGCAATATTGTGCTGGAGCTCTGCAGAACACGCACTGCAGCCCTTGTCTCACTGGGGCACACCGAATTGACAAAAAAAAGGCACAAAGATGAAACTCCTAAAGCAGCAGCAGCCCCAAGTCACTGAGCTGCTGCTTCCCACCACCAACACTGTGTCTCAGCAAACACTTCCAACACATGAGCCAAGGCCACAGGGGAGTGAAAAGCCCAGAGCCTGCGGGCAGGACAAGCACTCCATTGATCAGTAACAAACCAACACAGCTCAGCTGGATGGTGCACTTAAGACTAGACCTGGAAGCATCAGGAAAAGCCATTGGAACACAAGCTCAGCAGCACAGAATCCATTTGGCACCAGCTGATGAGATGGGATGCTCTGTGTGGGACACGTTGTGCATTCAGCTTCAACAATTCCACAGCAGCGCTGAAAAACTTCTGCTTTTAACAGTTGGAGAGGATTTTCTCAATGGAAGTGAAGCTGTCATTAACAGAGGAACAGCACATGATGCACAGCATAACCTGCAATAAAAAGCTTTTGCTTTCCAGCATGTAAACATCCAGGTTACTGGACTTTAGCTCATATCAACGAATCTGATGATAGATTTTTTTAAAATTTTTCTTGGAACTAAAAAAGTAAAATCTTCCATAAAAGGATAAAGCACAAAAATACTCTCTCAGTAAGTCTCAGGAAGCCATTTAATACCTTCCATGTCCTAGGAACAACTAGGCAAAACACTTGGAAAGTGTGAGCAGTAGAAATGTTGACCATTGAATGTTTGGCAGCCGTGTGCTCCAGCCCCTGGGAGGGGCTTGTCCCCCACTCCACACCAGTCCTGCAGCTCCCCAGCTATTTCTTCTTCTTCTTTGGGGGCTCATCCTCAGAGCTGCTGCTGCTGCTGGAGGAGCTCGGATCCGAGTCGAAGTCGGAGGAGGAGGAAGAGCTGCTGGAGGAGGGGGAGGGGGAGGAGGAGGAGGAGGAGCTGTCCTCACTGTCACTGTCCTCAGAGGAGGTAGAGGAGTCCTGGCTGTCAGAGGAGGAGTCGCTGGCTGAGCTGTCACTGCTGCTGCTGCTGCTGGAAGTGGTCACACTTTTGGACCTGGGAGAGAACAAAGAGCTGAGCACAGCCCTGCCAGAGCCCATGGCACCGTGTTCTCTGCTCTGCTGTAATAATCCAAAGATCAATTAGTTGCCTTGAAAATTTCCAGGCCTCACCATCTAAGATGAATTCCTGTGCCCTCCCTCCCTTTTCCACTCCTGGATGAGTGGATTTTGGCCATTTGAGCAATGGCAGAGTGGCCCCAGGGCATGACATAGCCCAGCAGGACTGCAGAGAGGGGCAGAGAGGGAAAGCTGGCCAGGATCTCGTTCCCAGCCCTGAGCAGGGGCTTTACTGGCCTGACTGTCCTGTACTACCCGAGCTCTGGGGACAATGAACCAGGCTCAGTCCCTGCCTCACCACTGCCACCGTGAAATTCTGGCACTGCAAGAGTCAAGGGAGGTTTCAGCAATGATTTCAGCAAGGTCAGAGCTGTCCCCAGTAAAAGCTGTTCTTGGACTACTCCTGGCAGAAAGCTTCATTGCAAAGTCCCTTAAAACTTCTGGAGGGCCACAGGGGCAGCAGGCTCACTTCACTTTGATTTCTGCTATCTGGCTTTACCTCCTAAAAATAAAGACAAAGAAAAATGCTGTAACATAGGCAGCATTTACACTTGCCCTACAAACACAAACGGTGACTCACCTTCTTGCAGGAACCCCCTCACCCGGTGTGGGGCGCTCTGCCACAGATTTAATCCATCTGCATCTGAAAGAAAGTGATGACAAAAGTCAAAGGGCTGCATGAGAACTTAACAGCCCCAGCCATCCTGTGTCCATCTAGGAATACCATCTAGATGCCAAACTACACCCTATATTACAAATTTCAAGTCCCGGGGCCTTGTTCTATCATACCTATAGGCGAGACTGCAGCAGGGCAGAGCAGCTCCAGGCCATACCCATGCAGTGACACAGCAGATGACAAATGAGGGGATGCAACAAGGAGAGAGAACTCTCAGTGAGAAGCATGACTGCAAGCACAGCTAAGGGCTAAGGCAAAAGACCTGCGACACAAGATGCCCAAACACAGAACACACAATAGACAAGTGACACAACATGCACTGGGACTGCTCTGCCCTGCGCACCTCAGCATTGTGATCAAATGTGAGACTTTCCCTTTATGTGGCCTAAGTGGCCGCTTCTTGGGTATCCCCATCTCCAAAGCTGACTCAAAACTCCCTCCTGGCAAGTCCCGACCCAACACCCCGCTTTCATTCCCTCTGTGGGTCATAGCCCTCAACTTATCTCTCGGACATCTGGGGATGTGAATCTGCCTTGGGCCGCCTCTCGCTATCCAGGAAATTCCTGCCATCGCCACGCTGGTGTGTCTCAGTCAGCTACAATAAAGAAAACCAAACATCAGTACAGGAACTTAGTGGCACATTGGTCAAACCCCAACAATTCTGCTACTCACCATCTCCTAAGAGGGCCCAGGTCCTCGGGCTGCACGCTCTGGCCATGCTCCGAGGCCGACACCATCATCGCAGGGTATACCTGGGTTGAGTGGAGATAAGGTGTTGTGGCACTGCTGGAACTTGAGTGGACCCTCGCTCCTCCTCCCTCCCTCCCCGACTTGCCACAACTCCTTGGCTGTTGCCGAAGGCTACCCGGATGGTACCTTCAAAAGGAAAATGTGACAACTTCATTGCAGAGTCCTGTAATACTTCCAGAGGGCTCACGAGGGCAGCAAACTGGGACCATCAGCCAGTCGGCGAGGAGATTCAGCATAAAAAAGTGGACCCCCTATAACACATAAATGACAATGGATGCTTAGAACTGCACCAGAAATTGATAACTGAGCAATAACCACTCATTCTGTCCACCAGTCACCGCTTACCTCACTCACTTGACCTTGGCTGCTGAGATCCGGCTTTACCTCCTAGAAGTAAAGACAAGGAGCAATGCTGTAACATAGCCACTATTTACACCTCCCCTGAAAAGCCGAACGATGACCCACCTTCCCGGGCAAGACGGGGCAAAACAAAAAGGAAAGGCATGTACCCACATAGGGTCCAAAGGCATCACATTAGTGTGGCAGTTTTCATCTGAAACGCTTGACCGTGACCTCTTTCCGCAAGGGTCTCTGTCATATTGGAATAGTGGTTTGAATGCTGCAGACCACCTGTAAAATACAGAAAAACCAAAGGATGCTTACAGTTTTATCACTAATAAAACAACTCTGGTAGCATTTACTTCAGTGCTGGAATCAATACTTGTCTTGGCCACTAGTACTCGGCCGGCTCACAGTCTCCCTTGTGCCGAGACCTGGCCATGCTGAGCACTTCACATCTTCAAAATGAAACGAAGAGCCAAACATAGAGCCAAAAGTCAGGCCATCGCTCAGAGGTCAGGTGCCAACTCACCTGGTCGCTATGCTCCTCTGGCCTCCTCCATTTGTGCCAGGTTTACATCCTATCCCTCTGCCTCTGCAAAAAAATTATTTGTCAAAGTCACTCAGACACACAGGGAAAGCTTAACCTTTCCCAAGTTCTCATTTGTCAAAGCAAACTGCCTAGGATCTGACAACGGCATACATTAAGACGAACAGCTAGAAAACTGCGAGACGCCGCCGTACCGCCAAACCTCACACGGACTGGCCACAGTTGCTGTGTCCGAGGTGTGACTTGGGTGGCTAAGCAAAGCTAAAGCTTACCTGTAAAGTCTTCTTTCTATTCCACCTACTCCCCACTCTATTCCACAGGGCAGAGCAGTTCCAGGCTAAACACAAACAACACGTTATGCTACAAACAGCATAACACAAGAATGATAAAAAAAGCTCTCAGGGAGAAGACTGACAGCGAGGACTGAGACAATGCCAACAGAGATGACCAATGGTGTGGCAACAATGGACAGAGGAGGCTCTAAGGAGCAGAAAACACGACTGTAACAGAGTGACCTGTTAGAAGAACAGCCAGTCACAATGATCAAGACAGCTGCGAGACAATGCTACATTCAGAATGCTCCTCATATCCTTACAAGCCCCAGGACATTACAACTCACAGCTGGAAAGGATAGATAGCAATACAGCCAGGGACAAGGACACAAAAGGCATCCGACTCTACGCTTCTGAGATGCGATTCCAAGATGCGGCCAAGCCTGCCAGTAAAAGAACAAACGAACATCATGCTGAGAAGCACGAACACTCAAGAACCTAGAAATGACGAACAATGCTTGCAATAAGGTCCTCGAGGGGAGAAGGCAGAGATAGGTGATCCAAAGGATCCCGAAGACACGCTAGACAACACGACACAGGCTGGAACTGCTCTGCACTGCACACCCTACGGTTGCAATCAAAAGTAGGGCCGCTACCTGTAGCGGTCCTAAGAGGCCCCTTAGAGGACATCCTTTACCCCTGCACTAATTATTAAATCTCTCCCAGGAATTTCCACCTGGCTACCCTGCTATCATCCCATCTCCAAGTCAAAGCCCTCGACTTATCTTTCGGATGAGTGGCAACATGAATCCACTTTGGATGCAAAATGAGTCCTCCGCAGCCATCTCTAAAGATCCCGTGATAGCCTCTTAGTCAGCTAAGATGAAGAAAACCAAAATCAATGCACAAGTTTAGTGGTACATGGGCCCAGTACCAGCAACTCAGCTACTTCCCCTCTCCTAAGTGCACCCAGGTCCTAAGTGCACCCTGGCTTCATCTCAAGTCAAAAGCTGTGGCCATTATTTCAATAGACACCTGAGTTAGCAAAGGACAAAGTTATATGGTGTTTCTGTGAGCATAGTGGATGCATTTATGTGCTTTAAGACATGTAAATGCATCTACTGTGCTTAAGGAAAAGCCTCAGGGGGCCCCAAATGGATACCTTTTTCTACCATGCAGCCTTTAAAACCCCTCTCAGTGCTTCCTAAACCGGCTACCCTACTCACACTCACTCTCCTAGACACAATCCACAATTTACCTATTAGAAACCTGGATTACAGATGTCATCTTTGACTTGGGGCAGGTCCCTTTTGTGCTACAATGAATACACTGAAAAAATTTGCAATTTCATACTTGATGCAACCAGAAGTTACAACACTTCTAAAAAAAAAAACCCAAAACACCCCAAAATTACAGAAGCACCTTACCATCCCTGAATGCTCAGGCCAAAACCATGAGCTTAAATAGCCCCTGTGTTCAATGCTATCTTCTTTGTGATGTCTTCAAAGCCTCTGTTACTTTAGAGGCCAAAAGCATCCACCAAAAAAAAAAAAAAAAAAAGCTGAGATAAGCCAAAACATCCCCGCCATTGAAATAAGAGGAAAGCCCTTACTCCCATCCAGCCTAGGGAGGGAATAAACCCCTTTAGCAAAGGCTGAGGTTAATATACCCCTGGCCGGGCCCGCCTCTCATTCCCATGATGCCTGGGAAAAGGGAGGAGTTAATTACCACAAGGTATAAAAGCTCTCAAAGGCACTACAGTCGCTTGGCTGCTCTGACTTAAATTCAAGGTGAGTAAAGGGCTGGAGAGAGAAAAAAACTTTACAGAGAAATGATCATACTCTCTTTTTTGCTAAAGCTGTACTGAGTAAAAGGGCAGGGACTGGGTAAGAAATAAAAATTTGTATTTTGGCAGCATAGATAGATAAGTGAGATAATTAGTTGTTAGTTTGCATAATTATTAGAGTACAGCTGCAAGAAACAATGCAACAATTTTCTTAGAGAAGGGGAATGGAACCAATTTTTCTCCTTGTTTATTCCTATCAACAGAAGATTGAGCACAAGAATGCAGTGTATAAAATGTATTGGTCCTCTTGGACGTGAAAACGTTGGAAAGACAGACATACATCATTAAAGGTGGCCGTGGGTTAGACTCTGTGAACTACATCTGCAAGCCTTCCCCCCTCAGCATTTTCTCTAGTATGGCTAAGAGAGGGAGGTACATAGACTGTTCCAGGCACAATCAGAGGACATCAGGAAGCACAATAGTGGTAAGACCTCTAATTAAAAAAAAAAAAAAAATTGAATTGTATCTCCAGCTTTTGAGGTCACTTTATCTGGCAGTAGCGCAGGATTCCTGAGGGTGCTGTTCTACTGTTCTAGAACCAACTTAGAGCCTCCCATCTGCTATCGAAGAGCAGCTCAAACAGGACACAGCCCTTCTTGCTGAGATGCACCTCAGAATGCTGGGCTCGTCATTATTAGTGAAGGCTAGAGTCATTAGCGAAGCTGTGTTTTCCACCAGGTTATCTGCTAGAACATCATTTCTGCATAGTTACCGATGTCTTGCTTGTGCATAAAATTGATTTACTTCCTGACTCCCTAAGCTTATTTTGCTTTTTTAAAACAAAAAACCAGTGAAAATCAATTTAAAATTGTTCTGCAGCTGCTGAATTATTCTCTGTATCGTGTCTTTAGCAATACTGAGGGGCGCCATCGGGCAGCTGCTTACAGGAATTGGACTTCATCTCACTGACTGGATGGTGAAGGATGCTGTATCAGTCCCTGGATATCAACACTGTGGGAAAAGGGAAGATCTTTTAGTGCTAGTCTTTCTTAAAGAGATGTAGTATATAAAATGTTCCGGCTATAAAGGGAGGACAACAGGGGCTGCAGAAGAAGTGGAACAGGGAGCTGTGTGGCTCAGAAAGGGAAAAGAAAGAGATGCTGTAGCAGCTAAGGATCGACCCCTAGCCCCTCTCGCAGCAGGTCTAACGTCTCCTGGAGCCTCTGGCTCATCTGAGATGCCACCTCAGCAGTCTAGACCCGGGCAACTCCAGCACCCGCCACCAGCACGTCCTGCCCCGCTACCCCTCAGAGGAAAGGGGCTGCAGAGCCCCATGGCTTTGGGCCATGTCCTTCCCCCTCACCTGCAGCTGGGCTTGGCTGCAGTAGGCTGGGCTCGCCTTGGTTCGGCTCCATTCGGCTCGGTTCGGCTGTGCTCGGCTGAGCGCCATTCGGCTCCGCTCGGCACCGCCCAGTCCGCAGCCCCGGTCCGGCCCCGCCCGAGGCGAGGGCTTGGTGGGCGCGGCGGGCCCGGTGGTCGTGGAGCGGAGCGTGGCCGGTAGGAGCCGGAGCTATCCGGAGGCCTTTCAGGCCGCCCCCGAGCCTAGGAAGGCGGCGGCATCTCACGTCTGGCAGGCCAGACACCGGACCGGCATCCGCAGCGAGGTCTGATCTTGCCCCAGCGGGCCTGGGCTCTCCACCTCACCCCGGGAGCAGCCGGGCAGTGCCCGGCCGCGGGGCAGCGGAAAGGTGCGGCGGGGGTGGGGAGAAACGAGTTCTCGCGGGCCAGACTCGCGGGCGTTGCGGGGATCCGCGGCAGCGAGGTCTCTCGCGCAGCCGGTGCCGATTGCGGGCCCCACAGGGCTCTGCAGGAGGAGGAGGGGGGGGGGGGGGGGGGGGAGGGGGGAGATAGTTTGCATTAGTTTTGCCGGTAGAGCTCCGGGGACCTCGGCAGAGATAGTTCCAGGGCTGTGCAGCTGAAGACGAGGTGGCCGTCTGTTCCAGGTCTGTCCTCGGATCCTGCTCAAAAACACCTCGCTATTGGAAGGAACACTCAGATCAGGCGTTTGCTGACTAGTAAGAGAGTTCTCGCTGCAGATGTCCTCTGGAAGAAAAACTGCGTGTAAACTTTTCATATGACAGAACGAGACATAACGAGGGTTATAGGAATTAACCTTTGTCTCTCTTGCTTTCCTAGTCCCGGCATTCAGGGAGAGAGAGAGAGATGTCGTTGAAACCATTCGCCTATCCGTTGCCCGAAACAAGATTTCTTCATGCTGGCAGGCTTGTGTACAAATTTAAAATCCGGTATGGCAACTTCAGCAGGTACGTGTATTAAAGCCAGGAAGTCAGCCTGCAGTTTTTTGACTGCATGTGGCAGTGAGTTGATACAAGACCTTAAATTCATACCTTGGGGGCTACTCATTTCCTGCCTATCTTTCACTGACCAACAAAGTGGCCGTTTAAAAGCTGCTGCTGCACTTCCACGTGCTGGGTAATTTGAGCTGTAGCAAACGCTCCTGTTTCACTACCTTGTGGGAATTTTGTGCTGTTTGGTGTAAAAAGAGTCACTTTTTACAGATAGCATTTTGAAATTCTGTAAGCTTTTGAGAAACTTTAGAGCCTTTGTAATGTTTTAATGCTGTCTGGCAACTGAGCATCACGTGGCAGCTTGCTCTGCAGTGGAGTGAGGGAGAGAACTGGAAGGGTAAAAGTGTAAAAGTAAAACTTACGGGTTAAGATAAAGACAATTCATTCAATGAGTAAAGCGAAAGACACATATGTAAGTGAAGGAGAATAACGAGTTTAGTTTATTCACTGCCTCCCGTGGGTAGGCAGGTGTTTAATCTTCAGAAAAGCGGGGCTCTGTCACGCGTAACGGTTGCTTGGGAAAAAACCCGCCACGGCGTTTCCCCCGTATTGTTCTTCCTTGTGTTTTATTCCCGAACACAACATCCTAGGGTCCGGAATATCCCTTGAGTTGGTTGGTGTTAGCCGTACCATCCTCGTTCTCTCCCAGCTTTGTGTGCACTCCCAGCCTGCTCACTGGTGGGATGCATGAGGAGCAGAAAAGCCTTTGTTGCTGGATAAGTACTGCTCAGCAGTAACTAAAAGTATCCATACGTTCTCAACACCGTTTTCAGCACAAATCCAAAACACAAGCACATGCAAGCTGCTACATAGGCTTAAAAGAAAACCATGTCCTCTTCTTCAGTCCCTCTCATGCCTTTGATCCCAGCCCAACCAGTGAATCCCCTGCAGTCAGAGAGCAGGTCTGACATCCTTGTTATTAGTGCCTTGCCTTCTTCCATTCTTTCCGCCCTCATTTCCTTGCCACCATGGCAGTATCCTTTCCAGAATGGTGCTTTTGTTTCCCTGATGATTCATGACCACAGCATAAGCCTTGGGTGGGTGGTATATGTCCTTCTGCTTTGATGCCGAGTAATTCCTTTCATCGACTCGTTCCTTACAGAGCCAGGAGAGAACCTTTCCGAAGAGGGACTTCTTGTGTCTGTCCATGTTCTGGCCCCTGAATTGTGATCGTGGCTGCCTGCCAGACCGTAGACCAGAGAATACTTGCATGCCAGGATTCCTTGTACTCTATTTACTTATTTCCGAGTGACCTTTATGTAATTTGTTTACTTTTTAATAGGTTCAGATTTTCTTTAAGACCTTCTCTCTCCCTGTGCGTTTGATTATTGGCTGATACCTGGCAGCAAACAGCTTCTGAGAAGATGGCTTCCAGAAGCTGTAGTTGGTATTTGGGAACAGTTTGAGGTAGGCGGTACACAACTCCCAGCATCGCAGGGCCTAGCTCCGGTGCTGTGAAGGGCCATTTCTCTGCAGGCTTGCACAGAAGGGGATTAACAGACATGTGCTGCTAGTTCCTCCTTTCAGTCCCTGAAGCAGAATGTCAAAAAAACTGTCCTGAGGGTTACTGAGGATTGATTGAAGAGATCTGATCTCTCATCCGTTGTATCCTCAGGCACAAAGAACACAAGCGGGTAGAAAGTTCACAAGGAACAATCCTTGTGGATGAAGGATGTTTAAGAGTAATAGATTAGGAATTTACCTGCCTGCTAAGTACTTTTTCCTGTTCAGTGGGAATTATGTTTTGTTGCTCTTTAAAGTCTTGCATGAAATGTAGCTTCATTGCATTTTGACTGGGATGGTTCAAACTCTCTCTTTGTTTCACAGCCCTCCTAACCTCAATCTCACTGAAAGTGCTGCCAAGGAGTCAGAGGTAGGAGCTGAGGCAGGTCCTTAAATGGGTGTTAGGCTGAACAAATCATATGCTTGTTATGGGACTGAGAATGTCATTTCGAGTGTGAGTAATGGGGAGCTTCCCTGGAGAGTCTGAGGGTGAAAAAAAGAAAAATTACATAAATGAAAAATGTTCTTCGACAGGCAAAATTTAATGTAGAAGAGTCATGCTTTTATTTGAAATATTCCAAAGAAGCTACTGACCGTTGAAATTGCACAAATGGAAACTCCTGTTTGTTGAGCTAGTTGCACCCAGGTCCTGTCTAGATTCCTCTTCAGAGTCATTCTTGCAGGAGCTCTTTCCCAGGCTTTCAGTCTCAACCTCAAACCTGACTGTCACTTTCAAGTTGTCAGGCTTGACTAGCTGTAAAACCCTCTTGGTTTTTCAGGTGAGCTGGCTTGATGGAGGCAAATCTAATGCTAAATTGCATGTGCTCTCCTTGCAACTCTCCGTGGAACCAATGGGTGTTCTTTTAATGATGCCATTGCTTTGTGTCCAAGCACAAACCGACGGTCAAAATTGATGAGTTCCATTGTTGTTGTCTTCCTGAGACGGAAGAAAGCCCCTGCCATTACTGAGAAATTGAGATCAATATACTGCCTGCTTAAAAATGCCCCTTCCTATGACTTAGTTTTTAAAAACGTTCCGAGTACAGTAATAGCACAAAAAATATTAGTGAAGAAGATATGCTGATTTTAAGTGATATGAAGAATTACAGGGGTTTTTTTCACTTTTGAAAATACTGAAAGGTATTACTAGAAAGTTTTGTGTTTGTAGAGGAGGAGTTCGTTGGGGCTTAACTGCAGTTCCCTAGTAACTGATTTGGGTCAATATTCAGAGAAAGAGGAATATGTTTATTTTCAAAACAGGTAAATGCTATGTGTGTTTTGCTGGGGAAAAAAAAGTTACTTTTTAAACTTAAAACTTACTAAATTTAAAAGCACACCTCCACTTCCCATAGTAATTCTTCTATGTTAGTTCAAGATTAAGATACTCATTCACCTGAATTTCTATGAGTCTGTCAGTGCAGTGCACTTTGAAATGATAGGAGGGAGCGGAGCGAAGAAGGGGAGGAGGAAAAGCAGAATATCTAGAACCTGGTCTTCTGTGATTCATGCAAGCTGTAAAGTAATGTTAATTTTTTCCCAAGCCTTGAAAGCATACTTGATGGTGGAATTGTGACTATGTTTTTAACAGTTTTCCTTTGTTTATTTTTTTGGCCTCTCCAGGAAGTGATTCGAGTAATCCTTGGAAATCTTGATGATTTGCATCCATTTTCTACGGACCACTTCACCATCTTTCCGTGTATCCTTTCTTTCCTACTCGTAAAAGATTCAATGGCTCGTATCTCTTGCGCATTGCATAATTCAACATTTATGTGTAGGAGTGTGCAGATCTTTAGCTGGAGTAGGAGTACTTCGATCTTTGTGGTTTGACGTTGGCTGAAAGTATTGGGAACACCTGAGGTGTTACTTTCACCAGAGAACTGATGTGACAAGAGTGTTTTGCGGTGTTTTCGTCCAAATGCCCCTGCGTTCCAAATGAGGTTTAGCCAGAGCAAATCAAGGTGTATATAAAGTGCCAGGAAGCCCACCTCATGCGCTCGCAAGTGCACCCAGTGCATCGTTCCCAAAGGTTCGTGGAACGCAATACGCTCCTTCCAGGCCCAGCAATGCTGGCCCATGGGCAGGGAAACTCACAGTGCTGTTCTTGTGAGGTCCCTCAAAGGTTAAACCATGGTGAGCCTTTGGGGATG
Organism: Corvus hawaiiensis; assembly: GCF_020740725.1. Classification (NCBI taxonomy): domain Eukaryota; kingdom Metazoa; phylum Chordata; class Aves; order Passeriformes; family Corvidae; genus Corvus; species Corvus hawaiiensis. The sequence continues at coordinate 23,942,432 of NC_063223.1, read as the reverse complement.
GAGGGTGGGAGCGAGTGTGAGTCTGTGCTCGTGTTTCCACAGAGATGGCTGGGAGAAGCCAAAAGCACCTCACATAGTGAGCTTTACAAGGAGCAGTGGTTGAGCTGGGATAATTGGAAGTCCAGACAGACTTTTGAATGCGCAAAGCCTGCAGGACTGTCACCCAGTTATCCTGGTCCCCTCTTAGCGTACATCTTTGAAGCCTAGAAACAAATGTGAAGCAAATGTCATCTGCATAGTATTCACCTTACCGTGCTCACCCCCCTAGCTCCTGTGGGACCGGTCAGCGGATCTTTTCCGTCTTCCCTAAAGTTTGCAGAGGCATTGAGCTGCCATCAGTCTGGCCCGCTGTCCGCAGACAGCACTGTAAAAGCTCTGTGCGATTGCACGGCATAATCGTACAGAAGCTGATACTCGAATATTGGCATGCACAGGTTTTGAGGAGTGTAGTTTCCTGGGATTTCACTTTTGATGTGTAAGTGCTGAGGCATTTGAGATTGGATTATTCTAGCTAGCAGCCGTACTACAGGTTCCTCTGCTTTCTAGGTGTTTTTTCATCAGAATGCACGAAGACTGGCCTTCATTTTTTTTTTCTCCTGGCTTGCGCAACTGCAAAGAATTCAGCTGCATCTGCTATGTATTCTGCAGAGTATTAATTTAAATTGACAATAATTTGATTAAAGAAATTGACCATTAATATTTCTGTTGCAGTTGCTGTAGTGTAATGGGTTAAGAAGTTACTCTCCTGGGGCTCCTGTGGAAGAGAAAAGTAACTCAGTTAAATGTTAGGGTTTTCCAGTCCTAAAGGTGTGTCAGCTTTTGGATCAGATCTGGCATCACCTCCCGTGATTCTGAGTGCCCAGGGGTAATGAACACCTCCAAGGCATTCCACTCCTGTCTTAGAAGACTGCATTATGCCGCCTAATAGCAGGCAGGAATGAGGCCATCCTCTTTCTCTGTCCAAAGCAGGTACATACGACAGCAACTTAGTCCTGTTGCTGTCAAGAAGAGAGGGTAGCCGAGAGCATCATTATACGGGAGACACCCAACCCAACCGACATTATTGGTTTGCTTCTCTAAAGCTCAGCCAGTTTTGCCTGTGCGTTGAGGAATGTTTGGTTCGCAAACTTGTATTTCTAGAACTTGCAAGTCCATCCAGATGCTCAGCTAGCGCTGGGCCTGGTAGAGAACTGTGAGCTCAGAGGTCTGGCACGAGAAGTCGTCTTGCAGTTGGTGTCTCGGGCTCCTCTCTGTAGAGTGGCTCTTTATTAATCACCAGCTAGGAGTCCTTCAAGCCAAAAACCAGGCAATTTCATTCCTTAAAGGAACTGACTGTATCAATGTTTCATCATCTTCTGTCCCTGGGGTGTTAGTTTCTGCTAGCAAATGTAGACTAACGGTATTTGTTTCACCTGTTTCTCCCTGAGATCAGAGGTGTGTGGGGAGACTTAAGTCCAGCACCGTTTGTTCTTCCAGGCAGAAGCTCCTGGATGTCAGAACTGCACCCGCATAAAGGAATGGCTGTAACTTATCTGTCAGTTACCTTTTTTCCCCCATTTTGAACTGTGAAGTAAATTTAATGATGCTGCTTCTACAAATCCCAATCCTTTTCCATTTTAAAATAAAATTTTAATATAACTCCCTTTTAATTAGGAAGACTTCTGAGGGTTTTTTGTATTCATAGGTTTGGAAGAGCCTGACATGTTTTTTTGCAGGAGGGTGTCAAGACTGAGAGCAAACACAGTTAAGGGAATGCTATTAATACAGGTGACTGATGGGGCGGTGTCACCTGGATAAGTGTTTCCTGTAGCGCGTTACTGGTGCAGTTTCACAAGTTCATAGTAACAAGGCCGTATTTGCTTCCTTGTGCGCATGTGTAGTGTGCTGTGACTTTTGAAGCTTTAAAAGACATTGTCAGGACTTGTGCTCCTTTGAAATGTTTGTGTTGTGTTTTTAAGTCTTGCCATTCTTCTCAGATTTGAGTAAATGGGAGCGAGTATCAAAGATGAAATTCAAACATGAGAATGTCCATCTTGTGCCTTATCTTGCCATTCTTCTCAGATTTGAGTAAATGGGAGCAAGTATCAAAGATGAAATTCAAACATGAGAATGTCCATCTTGTGCCTTATCCCTACGTTTGCACGTTGTATCTAGAACTGAACTCATTTCAGCAAAACTTCTCTTGCGGTAAGTTACTGTGGTTATGTTTGGGTAATTTCTGGAAACATCTATGTCTTGCTTTTCTCTTTTCCTTCGCCTACTGTACCTGAATCAGAGAGAGCAAAACCGCATGTGGTGTGACTGTACAGGGAGTTTGAAATAGAGCATAACAGGGTGCTCTTTATTGTCTCGTATTGCTTTTCCCTGAATTTTCCTTTGTCTTTCCAACCACTGCTGACTCTTTAGCTGGTATTTTTGTGAAGCGTTGCCCAGTGGCTCCCAACCTTCATTTTTTAATGTCAGTCACTGGGCTGGAGCTGGCACTGTATATGGAACGCATGGTTTTCTTCCTTGTGCTTGACTACATTTGTTGATGTCGAACATCACACTCTTCATTGCTATTTTCCTAAAGAAAGAATGGATTTTTATAAAAAAATAATGATAGTAATTGTGGTAATAATGTCCTTTGTATAATTAGAAAACATTTTCACCTCCATAGTGTCTCGTTTTCCAGGTTTTCTGTGAATTCCTTGAACAACCTCAGGCCACAGCTAAGGCCTCTGGGGGACTCTTCATTTAAACTCCCCTGTTGTGAAAACTGAGTATTCTTACTATTTCCTGTTCTGATTATCAGGCTCTGAAAAAAGTTACTGGTTTTTTTTATGACTGCTTAGCAGGTAACCTGATCTTTATAAAATGGCCAACTAGTAATTTCTTAGTCTTGCCTATTTGTTTTCCCTATCAAACATCCCATGTTTGGATGTAAAATCTTATAACCGTGGAGAGTTTGCTCACTTCCCTGTATACCTGCTTCAGTATTTAATTGCCCTCTCCAGATAGTACAGCATTGCTATTCTAAAATTAGGAATATGTAAGGCACTGTTACTTTCAGACTTGATGTCTCAAGTTTCTGTTGGTGAGGATTTTTCTTCAGGGAAATAGGTGTGAATCCCATATGTCCTATAGCTGGCCAGTATTCTCTAGAGGCTGTGTTCCAGATGTCTTTGCATCTTCCATCTGGTGCCCAAAGCAGGGCGAGACGCTAACTGTTCGTTGGGCCCTTCTCTTCTGAAGACGCCTTTGACGTCTTCAAGACGAGCAACTGTCCCATCCCATTGATACCTGGTGTTCATAGCCAGGAATTCTGGTTCAGAAAGAGCTGTATTTGAAGGTTTTCTATTTCAGTGTATCATATTCAGGTCCAGACTGTTTCACAGTAGTTTATCTTGCTCCCAGAAGAGGAAGTGCAGTGCAAAAATGTATTCTTCAGTTGGTTAAAGAAAGTCCAGTCTAAATATTCACCAAATTTTATACCTCTGTTGCAGGTAAAGAAGTAAACAAGGGCAGCGATGAGCTTGTAAGTTGTGCATTTGGTTTTGTTTTGTTGTTTAATTTATATTCTAACTATTCTTGAGGAGCAGAACACATGTTTTTTGGCAATGCTAGAGTTCTCCTATCTCTAGCAGTTAGTCAGTGTAAAGTGGCACTGAATTCTCACCTAGAACCATCCAAGGGGAGAGAGGTTCTTCTGGCAGTTCTGCTGGGCCTGGAATGCAGTCCTGTATCAGGACCCGAGAGGACCCTGCTGCTTTCAGTTCCATGAATTTTGTGCGAGCCTGACTGAGTGAGCTGTCCAGTGTTTTCTTCACTGGAAAAGTCTGTGAGGTTGATATTGCTGAGTAATTAAGTAGTTCCCTAGGTACTGTGTATGTCATAAACAGCAAAGTTAAGCTTATTTGAGAAGTTTTTGTGTAATGAGAGCTCAGGGTAGGTTTATTTTCAACGTGGTAAGTGTCTGAAGATGGAGCGAATTAATGAAGAATAATTCAAATCCAAATTCCCCCAAGGAATTTTTCTACCTCTGCATTCCTGCTCCTTACATTCCTTGGCGGTCCTCCAAAAATGGAGGAAATAGGATGTCCTAGAAAGAAATATTTTGTTTAAAACTGTTGAGCATAATTCTGTGGCTGGCCTCCCAGTGCTTATTTTAGTCCTGAATCCTTTTTTGGCTTTCAGTGTATAAGCAGAAACAAGTCTTGCAAAATATGAATGTATATTAATTATGAATTTTATTCTGAAATAGAGAAGTCAAAATCAGTTATCAGTACCAAATTTGCAATGTTTGAAGGTCAAGAGAAGAGATGAAATGTCAGAAAGTACCGCAGTGGAAGAAGCAGTGAAGAGGAGAAGAGTGGAAGTCAGAGCTGAGACCTCATGGCCACAGCCATGTGTGGACAGGTCAGTTGACTCCAAAGGAGTATGCCAGGACACATATTAATGTTTTTAATGTCTCTTGTACCTTCCTCATATTTAATTTCTGTGCAATCCTTTGCCCCATTTTTCTTCTTCCTTCTCTTCCGTAGGTAACAGAATGTAAGCATCATTGTTCATATTGGGAAAGAAGTGGTCCCGTGCTTTCCAAGTTCCCGTACCATTGACCAGAGCTCTGCCTGTTTAACTCCACTGTGTTCCTATCCCTTTTAAGTCACAGTGAGGTCATACCTCAGCGGCCAGATAGAGCAGTGCACTAGCTTGCACACCTGAGCCTGGGACAGCAAGGGAAGAACTGAAACAAGTTTTCCACCTGCTTCCCAGGATGCTCCATTGAGCCAGCTGATGAATGCTGCCCTCTTGGCTCGAGGCCGGTGGCAAAACACGTTGGAACTTGCTCTTTTTCAAGTGCTTTAAAGTCTCCCGAAATTGCACGTGTTGTGCGTACACAGGAGTATTTTTGCACAACTTCACTGTTTGTTTCTTCGGTAGCTGAACTTTTCATGGCGATTCCCAAGTAGGTCTCTGTCTCTGGATTTTACAGAATGGTTGAGGTTGGACAGGTCCTTTGATATCATAGAGTCCAACCCCTCCTGCTCAAGCAGGGTCACCCTAAGCAAGTTCCTTCAGGTCTTGAGTAGACTCTGAGGGTGGAACCAGTGCAGCTGTGGGGAGCCAGTTGCAGTGTATGACCCCCGTTCTAGTCAAAAAGGTTTTTCTTGTGTTCAGATTTGATTTCATGTTTTGCAATTTGTGTCCTTTGCCTCTTGTCCTGCCAGAAGACAAGAGGGCTGAGGAGAGCCTGGCTCCCTGTTCTTCATTCCCTCCCATCAGGTGTACATTGGTAAGATCCCACCCAAGCCTTCTCCAGGCTGAACAGCCTCATCTCTGAGCCTTTCCACTTAGAAAAAATTCCCCAATCCCATCATCGTGTTTGCATCGTGGCCCTTTGCTGGGTTCACTCCACTGACTCCCAGTCATGTGCTGGGGTTTCCAGTCCAGACAGGGCATGCAGAGCAGCCTCAGCAGCCTTGAGCAGAGGGGAGAGATCACTGCCTGAGGGCAGTGATTTGTCAGAGCTCTGCCTAATTCAGCTCAGGGTGTTTGTTGGATGCGTTCAGCATGAGGGTACAGGCTGGTTCACGGCCGACCTTGGGCTTAGTTCTTGACTACCTCTCGGAGACCCAGTTACAGGCTAGTTACAGGCTGTCAGGCTTCTTTCTTTAGAGAGTGTATTTTTTTTTTTTTAAAAGAAGAAAATCTATACTGGTACCGAATCCTCAGGACTATGTGGCAAACAGTCCCAGATCCATCACTGGTTGGAAGTGTTTATGCGTACCTTTCCCCTACTGCGTACAGACCGTATCCAATCGTCTACCTTGTTGCCTTATTTCCTACCCAATTCCCAAATGTGTTTCATGCAGAGATTTTAACAAAGTCTGAAGCCAGTTCTTTTCCTGCTCATACAAATGTAGTCCTTTAATCCCACCCCTGGCCCCCTGGCCTGTTTCTAGTCACGGTACAGCTGTTGGAAATGAGGGAGGAATGAGCCCAGGATTCAGAATGCTTTTTGATTTCTTTTAGCCAAGATGCAAGCTGTAGATTAATAAAATACAAGGCCAAAAAGGGCTGTTTCATGGTCCAGTCTGGCAGTTCTCTCTAGGTCCTGTATATTGCCACAGCAGTTACGATTGTAACAATCTGTAGTTCTTAAGTGTATGCTTGAATTCAAAATCAAATTGGTGAGTGCTATCTTCAAGCCTTATGTAATTTTTTTTTCCAGTTGTTACACTCTTAGGCTGAAGAGCTCATTCAGGCTGAGCATCTTCCCTGCCCCGGGAAGGAGTGTGTCTGCTGTAGTGAGACCAGCTCTGTCTTCTCTTCTCTCTGGACAAGCTCTTTTACTTCTAAAATCTCTTGGGGGATTTGGGTTTTCTTGGCGTGCTACTGAGTGTTGAGAAATCAGAATCTCCAAGTGACACTCCCAGTGATACCGATCACCCCAAGCGAAGCCAGGATGGTTTCTCTGCACGTACATCCCTTCATACTTCCCCATACAGAGTTTCCTCTGCCATTTTAATGCTCCGTGACCAAGTCTTGCCAGATTTTTCTGCGGTTCTTTGCTACCTGCCCTTGTAAACCTTTTAGGATTCACAAGCTTTCTCAGATATCTGCTCATCCCCCTTTTCATGTAACACTTTTTCTCTTTAATTGCTTGTTTGTCTTAGTAGAAAAGCAGAATGAGTGCCTATTTTCATTTTTAAGGAAGACTTTGAAACATGAGTACTAATATAGATTAAAGGTATGTATCTTGAGTAGAGGTACTAAAGTCCTGGTTTCTAGTGAAATACTTGGAGTCGCCATTTACAGGATTGCTTCCTTTTTGTGACTTTTTGTAAACTCAGTTTTTACTTACTTATCTTTAGAACTGGAGCTGACGGTGTTCACCACATGAGTAAACCAGAGCATGGATTTAAAAAGGTAAGCAAGAGGATATTCAGAAACAGACACCACCACCTATTTAGTCCTGGACCCTTACAGTGGCAAGCATGAAAATCCCTGCAGGTCATTTGTCCCCTTTTTCCCTGCTTCACCCTCATAATTTTTGATATTTTTGACTCCTCACCAGACTTAGCAAATGGATGAGTTATATTTTTTTGAGGCGACACAAACTTTTCTGACTGTTGAGCCACAAGCTCAGGGGTAAGCTCAGCCCCTGAGAGCTGAGCCTGAGGGATGCCCTGCCTTTTCTCCAGTACTCCAGTCCTCTGTCACCTCAGATGCCTCTTTATGGAGAACTCCACAAAGGGCCAGCAGTGGGTGCTGGCATCTTGCCACTGGCTTTGCTGTGACCATGTGCTGCTCCCCACCAGTGTCCTTCTGTTTGCTGATGGCCATGCAGGCATCACCCTGTTCCTGAAACAGTGCCATGCCTTTTCTCGCTATAGCACCAGAAGGCAGATTCATGACAGGATTGTTCCAGAGGGATTGGCTGTTGCTCTCTAAAGCCACTGTTTCTCCAAAAACCTTGTTAGGAGGAGAAGATTCTTTCTCTTTTAGCCCACGGGCTCTGAGGCTGCCCTGACAGAGCTGCTCTTAGAGATGCCCTAATGCCTGTGTCCTCCTGGCTCTTGCGCATCCGCCCATGTGCACTTCATCTGTTTCCTGGATGCTCGTTCTAAATTTAATTGAAATCCCTGCCATGCTACCACCTTCCTGGCCTGTTCCCCCTCTCTAACTCTTTGGAAGAGAGTTTTTTTCCAAGGAGGCAAACACCTTTCTCTTGGGTTTGCCCACAAAGGAAGCCCAAAATTTTCTTTCAGAACAGGGTTTTTTTGACAGGTTTGTCGGATTTTCAGGATAGGAAGAAGACTACCTGGTAACTCATTGGGAGCATGCAGTAAAGAATAACTTCTCTAAAACAAGCAGATTTATTTGTCTCTAAAACTTTTATCATCCCCCCCATGTCTGCACATGCCCTCTCTGGCTTCTTTTCTCAGGTACTTGAAACACTCTGTTGGTGAGATAAGGGTCATCTTCTGAAAGATGCTTTTTGTTACAATCAGGGTCTCCAAAATTCCTCTGTTGCTTGTACAGTTTTCAAGATATCAGAGTCCTTGAAAGCTGGAGCTCCAGGTTAGCAGGTTGGACCCTGAAAAATAATATGGCAGGTGGCAGAGATCGGTGCAAGGTCCTCTTGTGTTAACTAATATGGGAGGGCATGTGTTGAGTGCTTTCCGGGTAAACTGGAACTGTGATGCACAAATCAACTCAGCAAATAGTAACTCAGGTGAGAGGAACCTTCTCCAGAACAGCTGCTTGTGCCATCATCATGACTTATCCTTGAAATTGCACTAGTCAAGGTGCCATTGCGCCGAGAGCGATGTCTGGACACAAACTGTTCTGTTGATGAACGCTAGATCGGGTGTCACAAATACTGTGTGAAATCATGGCCAGAATTCTTCTTCCTAACGTGCATTTTTAGAAGTTGAGAGCCAAGTACTTCCATGACATGCTTTCCATTTGGGTTTTGTTTGGTTTTTTTCTTTTAATTCGGGATGAGAAGAAAGATTAGGTTTAGGATAAAAACATGTCAGTAGCTCCTGTACTTTATCGGAGTTTTTCTGGTCGTTCTTCCAAGGCTCTTGCTCAGTTTATCAACAGTGTATGGCTTTGGTTTCAAATTCACCTGGTGTTTTATAATGCTTCTCAAGAAGGGAAGGGTCTCATTAAACAGGAATGAAATCTGTCTACATAGAACATGCGGGATTGACTTTGGGACGTGTGCACTGGATTCGGAATGAGGAGCATAGAAGTGCCACAGGCACGTGACTGTTCAGTGGATGGCATTTTCAGCTGTCATTCAAATGTCTCCCAGGCCTGTGATGGTGACATCTGGTCAGGATGAATGTGGTCAAACCTGCATATCTTTCCACTTACACAGTGCATCAGTAAAAGTCAAAGAAAGAAAGAGATGCTTGGCCTGTCACTCCAGAGAATTTTCCAAACTTCGTTAATGCTCTCAGACTAAACTGCAAAAATCTCAGGCCATCAAAGGTTTGGAATTTTGTGTTCACCTGAGCTTAGCTGTGGTATTTGGGGACATGGTTTAGTGATGGCCTTGGCAGTGCTGGGTTAGCAGTTGGACTTAATCTTACAGGGTTTTTCCAACCTAAATGGTTCTGAGATTAGTGCAAGGGAAACACCATCAGGATCCGCCTTTCTTTTAGGGTTTACTCTCTTGTAGAAGCTTACCTGCTGATTTGTTGTGGTTTTATATGCTTATCTTGGTCTTTGTGGTACTTTGCTGATCACCTTCCTAATGGGTATTCCTGGCCCACCTCTTGCTTCTGGCACTTTTCATTTTTGTCCCTTCCAAGTTAAGTCTGTGTCCCAGGATTACGTCTTAGAAGGGCTAATATCCAGGGGCCTGTACTGTCCAGGGGCTATTGTTTCCCACAGCTCTTCTGTTCATGTTTTTTGAAATCTCTGCCTATTGCATAGCTACTATTAGTTCACTGTCTGGTATGCTAAAGCCTTCTAAATGAATTACAGCTTTATGTTATGTCCTGAGGAGGGAGGTGTAACAATACCTTGGTGAAGAAGGTCCTCATAGTAGCAGAAAAAAATTCTCAAATGAATCCACACAACAAAGACTGTAGACCTTGCTTTTTAATACTTTTAGGAAGCAAGCAAACAAAAATCTCTGTACAATAGAATTTAGCATTATGTAACAGTTCTTGGGTTCCTTTTCCTTTTAGAATTCCTCCAATGCAAATGGGCTTGAGTTTAGCCCGGCATCCCATACTAAAGACTGTGACCAAATGAGTTTCTGTGAGTAAGGAATTCCTGGATCCCACTGGGTTTCATTCCCTTGGGTATGCAGGGAGTGTGTAGAGAAGCAAGGTTGTGGTTTTGTTCTTGCTGCTGTTTCTTACAGGGGAACCTGTGGAATTTGCCCTCGAAGAAAGAGTAGCCAGTCAGGCTGAGGGTGCAGTGCAGCTGCTGCAGCAGCAAGTGGACCAAACAGGAAAGAAAGGAAACATGAAGTCAGAAGGAAGAGGTCTTTCAAAGTTCTGGAGAAGGTACTAATCCTGCACAGATGAGCAGATGCAGTCCTGGCTCTGTCCAAGCCTGTGTCAAAGGCTGATTCTGTCAGTTCTGGGTGGTTCTCTATCATTTTGAAGGATGGAGACATCTTTTCTGTGGTTAAACCAAAGTCTCCCAAGGCAAAAAAAAAAAGGGATGTCACTTTCTCGTGCTAAGGGGCAGCATTCCCACTAAATGTTCCTCTTCTGAGCTGTCTTTGGGAAAAAAACTCCTGATAAGAGAGGGTCACTGAACCTCCATCACAGCCCTTATACAAAGTGGCTTCTCTCAGCTGAGAAGTGCCAGCTAAAAGGGCCTTCCCGGATGGTCCTTCAGCCCCATGAAGGTGCATGTGACCTTTATTTGGCCACTGAGCAAATCTGGACTTTGTAACTCTGACTCCCAAAGGCACCGTTTTAAATGGAAATTGGTGTCACTGTGCAGACACCTGCTGGCTGCCCAAAGGAGTTCTCTTGTGCTGCTGAGGCTGGATCGTGTGAGTGCTGTCCATCACTGCATGGCACCAGTTGGACGTTGGCAGCTGCTGTTTGGTTGGTTGTTTCTTCGTTAGTTTTTTAGAAAATAAAACTCCTTGTTATTTGTGGTGTGTGCCATTCCTTTAATGACTGAGACCAGACCATTAGTGCACAAGTTATCCATTGTTGCCTCTATTTTTTCAGTTTCCTCCTGTATTGTTTTGTAGTGGCATTGTGTCTTTCTGTGGGATAGAAATTAGATTAGCTCTTTCCCAATTTTCAGAGAAGTATTTGAAGTCTAATGTGCTCTTTTTGTTGTTATTGTTTCCCCAGCATCATCTTTTCGCCACTACAACATCTTTTTGGTGGAAAAAACTGACCTGGAAGTACTAATTGTTGTGGAAAGGTAGATTTGTAGTATGAATGTTGGGTTGCACTGTTTCTTCTGTAATTCAGCTTTTCACGTTGCCTGTCTCAGCTATTAAATGCTTTAAATTAATTTCTACTTTGCTAATATTTTCAAAGTAACGTTCTGAAGATGTTGGGTTAGAACAACATGCTGGGGTTTTCTTCACAGCTCAGAGGGTTCAGAAGAGAGCAAAAAACTTTTAAGATTTTGATCTTTAAGGGTCATAAATTGTGAATTTCACGTTATGTGGTATTCTAATAAAACAAGCATCAGCTTGGAACTGTGTGTTATTTTAATCAGACTTACCCATGCAGAAGATACTCTTTCCCTCCAAGAAGAAGCAGAGGTTTCTAATGCAAGATGGACTCCAGTGCTATGCTTCACAGCATTAAAAAGGTCAAGATTATGGGTAATACTTTGCATTAGATATTGCCACTACACTACAACTTGGGTAATTTTTTATGCATTCACTATGTAATGGGATGAGGCTGGAATTGAAGATTTCAGACATGCCAAGTCCATGCTCAGGCAGCTTTTTGCTGCCATGATTATGCTTTTTAAATGATCTATCATTCTGGAACCACCCCCTGAACCGGGACCCCTTGAGCACATACCTGCCCAGTCTCACATGGAACACTGAGGGGTTGGTACTGTACCAGGAGCAGCATGTGGCTGTTTAACTGTGTCTCAGGTAACTTGCCTGGCAGGAGAAGACTATGCTCTGAGTCAGACAGTGCAACACCTGGGCCCTTTGGCTTGTTCCACCCTGGCCCACAGGCATCCACCCTCCATACTGACCTGTTCTGGTCTGGACTACCCTCAGCAGTGGAACGAAGCTTTCCCTCCAAGAAGAATGGAACAGTTATGAAACTGGTTCCATTTATCTTTTTCTCCTTAGTCCTTTCCCACAAACCTAAGTCAAGGCTGTGTGTACCAATTCAATCCCTTCTGCCAGAGGACTGTGCAATGAGATGCACAGGGCGAGGGGGGACCAGGAAAGGGATGAAGGGTTGATAACAAGCCGTAAGTAAGAGCAGTTATCCCTGAGTTGATATTTATCACTGCTTATGTCAGAAGATGACATCCCACTTCCCTGATCTTAGCATAAAAAAGGACCTTTACCAAGAGCTGGCAATGTGCAGCCTGGAGAAGAGAAGGCTCAAGGAGGCATTTTATCAATGTTCAAATGCCTGGAGGGAGAGAGCTGGGACACCAGAGCCTGGCTCTTGGCACTGGTGCCCAAGGGCAGGCCCAGAGGCAGAAAGTTTGACCTGGGACACAGGAGGTTCTGTTCCCCATCAGGAAACACTTCTTCTGTGTGAGAGAGACCAAGCCATGGCAGAGGTTGAGCAGGGAGGTTTTCCTACCTTGGGGATACTTGAATGTGGTCCTGGGCAGCTGGCTGTAGGTGACTCCACTTGGGCAAGGGCTTGGGCCCAATGGTCTCCAGAGTTCCCTTCCAGCCTTGGCCACAGTGTGATGTGGTGAAGAAGTGTTTTCTGAGAGAGTTTCTTTCCCTTGTTAAACCATCTGTATCTTGACCTCTGAGTGTTTTCTCACATTTGCCTTTGTGACTCTCTGCCCTCTCCCCCTGAGGGGGTGGGTGAGCAGCAGGATGGGGGCATCACCTGCCAGCCAGGACCACCCCCTCTTGCCCCTGAGGGGACTGCAATCCTGCAGAGAAGCCAGGGGCGAGCACAGGCAAAGCAAGAGGCCTTGCTGTGCACAGACCCTGTTCTCTGCACTTCCTGGTGCTTGGCTGGTGGCATTGAGTGTGACTTGCAGCTGTAATGAGCAGGAAAAGTCTGAGGGGAAGCTGAGCTTGGGAATGGGCAGGAACAAAGCCAAATTGGTCTACTTCAAATGAAGTGACCGTTTTGGGTTTGTCTTTGGTCCCCTGGAGTTTGTGGGATTTAGCAATTTTGTATCTAGTGATTACTTCCACCAGTAAGGAGAAATGAAATATGAGTAGATAGAAGTGGATTGATGCACCTCATCTGGACCTACTGGGGACTGCTTGTTATTTGAGTTTTGTCACATGCACCTGCGCAGGACAGAGGGCTGTGAATGGCCTCTCAGCTGCTCAGCAGGAAGTGGCCAACAGTCATCTTAGGGGAGACCATGGGGACAAGTGATCACCTCACAGGACTGCAGAGACAAAAGTCCCCTTGTCTCTTCCCTCCCTGGCTGCCCCGTGACTGTGCTTTGCCATCCTGACAGCCAAACACTCTCCTTTGGGTCTAGGACGAGTGGGAGGGATGCGGACTTTGTGGTATAGGCGGACATCCCCTGTGTCATGCCGCTGGGGAAGTTGGGGCCATTTCTGGGCCTACCAGGCCACCACAGCAGCCCGACTTCTCTCTGGGACAGCTCCGTGGAAGGGAAGGGGTTCGGTGTCCTTTTGTCCTCATGTCTGACTCAGTGCCATGGGGTGCTGGAGCTCAGCCTGCAGCAGCCCCATATGGGCCTTCCCCATGTCCCTACAGAGGGAGACACCAAAAATGGCAACATGGAGCAGTGACACCTGGTCCCAGTTGTGCTTGGAAGGGTCACATACCAACGTGGATACCCCTGCTCCTGTTGTGTTTGGTTGTTATGGGGTCACCCCACTTCAGACTTCTCCTCGGCTGTGGTTTCAGCTCTGCCTTTGCCCTCAACATGAGCAGCCCCCAGGAAAGGGGGAGAGAAACTGCAGGTGATGGAGGAGCAGTGGATAGGGGACATCGTGGGGGGAGGCTGTCTCTGGTCACCCCATCGTCCCTCCAGCACTGGACACTGGTGCCAGTTTGGACAGAGCAGGGGCAGGGCTCCCACCATTTCTGTTCCCATGCACAGGGGACTCTTGGGGAGGCGGACCGGATTCCTCACCAAAGCTGCTGGGAAGGAAAGGGGAGTTGCCAGGCTGCAGCCAATCCTCAGGCCCTCCCCTGTGGGGGTGTTTAGGGCAGAGTTCAGGCTCCCCGACACTGTGGGGTGCAGGGAAGCAGAGAGGCAGCTCCCAGGCTCCATGGCATAGATGGAGCTCCATGGAAAGGGGGAAGCTGCATATCCACTGCAACTCCCTGGAATGGGCCCGATGGTGGGGGTCTCATCCCCATCCCAGTTCGAAGATCCTGTCCAGCCGAGTGCCACTGCTCCAGGAGTCTGATGACTGTCAATGGGAAACGGTCCTTTCCAGCCCCTGCAGCCCATCTTTCCCCTTGGCGGCGACCACCACACTATAGCTGCTCTTCGCTTCTTGCACCCCAAGAAGAGCTCCTGGAGGACTGCTTCCTCCAGCTGTCCCTGCAGCCATCCCTGACCCCACAGCTGTGGTCCAGGCTGGAACTGCTCATTACCTCAACCCTGGGAAGTCCCTTCCCCAGGATCAGACCAGCAGTGCTGAGGGGTCAAGGGATATTGCCATCAACTTTTCTCCATCCCTCTCACCCCTCACAGCTTTCCAAGGCCATGGCCCAGCTCGCCTGCAGGTTTGCCACATCGCTGGCTTATATAACTGTTGCCATCACAGTGGCCTGGCTGTGGGACAGTTGGGAGGTAACAAAGAGGCATGGGACCAGTGCACAGCCTGGGAGCACAGAGAGCCCAGACGTGAGGCCCCATGGTGGGAATAGGGTTTGCCTGCCTCCTGTGGGAAAGACAGCCACGTTGTTGTGAACCCACCTGGCAGCACAGAGCAGGTGGCAATGCCTGTTCTATGCGGGGCCAGATATGCCAGGCACGAGTAAGGGACGCTCCTATCAGGACAATGGATGCAGCGCATGGCCAAGTGACATGTCCACCCGAAAGGGGGGTAGAAAAGAAGACTCAGTTCACCCACATCACCCTGATTGGCAAGGTGCTGCTGCAGCAATGAGGGACTGCTCCTGCATGCAATGGGATGACCTTGCTCCCAATCAAATTCCCCCAGCACTCACAGCCATACTCAGGATGCTCCAGCTCACTCCAAGTGGGAACCTCAGAGCCCTCCCCTAAACCTCAGTGCCAGCCCCATTGGCTGCCAGGGCCATTAGCACCAGCAGAGATGCCCAGGCAGAGCCAGTCTGAGGAGACATCTGAGGCCACATCTCTCAGCAGTCTCTTCTTCCTGCTGCTGCACCCTCTGCTGCACACTCTGGGCCTCACTGCTGGAACCATGCAGTCCCCTTGCTGCTGCCTTCTCTCTCTCCTCCTCCACCTCTTCCTCCTCTCTGGGACATGGGCAAACCTGGAGGGTAAGTAGGACCCCTGGCTCATATACCTCTACCTCCATGGGACTCTATAGGGGAGAGGCTTCTTGCTCCCCACCCACCTTGGGTACTTGCTTCCTCACTTGTCCCCTGGCTCCACATCTCCTCCCCAGCAGGGATGTAGCCACGCCAGGTGGGTGCAGGGGATGGGAACTGGGGCTGTAAAGGGTGTAAGGGGCTTATGGGGGGCCCATGGATCCCTGCAACCTCAAGGACCCATCCCTCAGCCCCTCCACTTTGCTCAGCCCTCTTCTCCCAGTCACATCTCCTCCCTGTCAACCATTGTCTCATGTAGGGACCTTCACTATCCGGCTGCTCCAGACCACCACCTTCCAAAACACTTCATTCGTGGACACAGAAGGGCTGGGCCTGCTGGAAGACATCGAACTCGGGTCTCTTGATAAACACACATTCTCCATCCGCTTCTACCAGCCCTGGCTGCGCCCAGCCCTGCCCCAAGCGGACTGGAACACCATTGAGAACCTGATTAAGATCTACTTGCAGCAGTTCAACCATCTGGTCAATGAAGGGGCCAGGCAAAGGGACGTCCCCTGTGAGTGCCCAGTCTTCACTGCATCCCCTTTCTGAACAGCAGCTGGGAAGTGGGGAAGGATGTGATAGTGCTGCTGCTGTATAGGAGACACTGACCATGTCTGCAGGAAGGCAATCCCAGCCCCTCATGCAACCTCTCTCTCCTCTCTGCCCCACCAGACCCCTTTGTGGTTCAGTGCATGGCAGGCTGCGAGCTCTACCCCAACAGAACCTCCCGGGCCTTTGCCTATGTGGGTTACAATGGTCAGGATTTCCTCCAGTTGGACACAGAGAATGCCACCTGGACCCTCTCCCAGGACACCAACTTGTCACGGTATGTCCAGTCATCTCTCCAGAACTACACTGCCTTCAGTGAGCTGGTGGAAATTCTCTTCAATGAGACTTGTGTCGATGACATGGAGGTGTTACTGCAGTATGGGAGGGCAGCTCTAGAGAGACAAGGTGAGACCACCCTGATCCTGCAACAGCTGCCCCAAAGCCCCCCCACACTGGGGCCAAGCTGTGCCCCAACGGGGCTTGCCCCATCCTGGCTTGCCCCACCCCTTTGCTCTCATTCCCCAGAGCTGCCTGTGGCCACGGTCTTCGCCCGCACTCCCAGCCTAGACCAGCTGCTGCTCGTTTGCCACGTCACTGGCTTCTACCCCCGTCCCATCAGCGTGGCGTGGCTGCGGGATGGCCAGGAGGTGCCTCCGGGCCCGGTGCTCAACACCAGCGCCATCCTGCCCAACGCTGACCTCACCTACCAGCTCCGCAGCGTCCTGGCCGTGACCCCCCGTGATGGGCACAGCTATGTCTGCCGTGTGCGCCACCAGAGCCTGGGCACCCGCGCCCTTCTCATCCCGTGGGGTAGGTGCCACCCGTGGGGAATGACATGGGGCTCCTGAGCCACCCTGCCCTGCAAGATGGAGCAAACCCCAGAAAGTTCATGGCAGCTTCTCCTTATGTTTCCCAGGGGACTCAGAAGTGGTGCTGATCACAGGGCTCGTGGCTGGGCTGCTTGCAGCCATGGCCGTAGCCGCCATGTCAGTGCTTTGGGTGTGGAGACAAAGGTGAGTCCCTGTCTGTCCCATGGAGCAGCAGTGAGAAAGGAGGGGAGGAGATGCCCAGGGGATTTCTGCACTGAGCAGAAAAGCAAAGCTCTTGCTTTGGCCCTGCCAGATGCTGTCTTGCACTCCCACAAGGTCTCTGCCATGGAGCATCCATCAGCTGCTCCCCTCTCATTTCAGAAAGCACCAGCAGATGGAGGAATCAGAGTCCAGGAACTCCATCCTGAGCAAAGAAGCTTAGCTCAGAAGGGAGCCAACAGTCCCCATTCCCTTCCACTGCCTTCACAGCAACAAGAACTACCTTTTTCTGCTTCACCTAAGTTCTGGGCATTGCCAATTACAAGACTAACTTAATTCAGAGATGCACAAGAGAAACCTGGGCAGCGTTTGACTCACTTGAATTTTCTAAACAGACACAAATGCAAGTCAGAGACCTCCTCACTTGTTACACGTGATCATCTCTTAGCTTGTGGCACTGGCCAGTGCACCCACTGATGCTCGAGGGCACCTCGATGCCCAATGGCAAATTCTCCCAGTTCTGGTTCAGTAACACTTTTGTCAGAAGGTGGAAAGCTGTACCCTTCTACTGTCACTTTCTGGTATTTTTTTTTCCCTAAAAATTGCCTTTATTAACCATATTCCAGAAATATTTGCGCTGAGACTGAGCTGTTCCATACAGACTAACAGAACCTGGCCAGAAATGGCTTTACAAAGTGCTGAGTAACACTGAAACTCTGGTGTAATGTGTGGGAGCTGCAGATGTGTATGAAATGAAAATAAACCATTCATATTTTCACTAAGCTCACGTGCTTTTCCTTAGCAGTTGCGTGGGCTTGGAGAGGTTTTGATCAGCCACGTATGGAAGCTGAAACACCACTGAATTATTGGCACTAATTGCAGAAAGCACCAAAGCACGGGGAAAAAACAGTACATGTGTGCCTGTGCATATATGAACATATTCTTACATATTGCATAGAAATAAGCAACTGTGCACACGGGGGTAAAGTGACCCCGAGGCTCCTAATAAAGGAGAAAAAGGAAGCCCGTGTCCCATCAAAGGTAGCACACACACACACACACAGAAAGGCATGTAGTTCATGCTCCCAATCAACTTGAACATGTAGCTTCAAAAGGTTTGGTTTTATTGGACACCTTCCTGCAAAGTTTCCCAGGATAAGTCTGGCAGCCGTGTGCAAGCCAGAAAACCTGGCTGCCTTGTTGCCATGTCCACCACAAATCCAATGGTGTTTGTTCTCTCCTGGCCAGACCCTGGAAACCACAAAGCTGGGGTCAGGACTGCATTTCTCTGGGAGCCAGAGTCACCTGCTGACATGACAGGGCTCAAGGACCTCACTGCAAGAGGAGTGACACCAAGCCTCTCCCAGCCCCTGCTGACTTGGGACAGACAGATGAAACTCTTAGGTGCAGGCATGCCTCCCTGCAGCCTTGGCATCCACAGGCAAATGGGGCAATTTCTCTCCCAAGCAGAGTGGAACATCCTGCAGCACTCATGGGACAGGGCAGACCAGGAGAGCAGGTGCAGCCAGTGAGGAAACCTGTTGAGGAAAGGTGTTCATGTGAATGACCTCCCAAGAGACCCTAGAGTACCACACCCACAAACACCTGGTACCAGGGAGGTGTCTGCAAGTGTTTGCTCACATTCCCTAAGAGACCTTACAATAACACACCTCACCCAGGCATTTTAAGAGGGTTCTTAAGGCACCTCATCCCAGCCCAGTGCACTGGGTGCTGCTGCCCACCCACTCACCCACCCAGAGTGACACCCAGTGGCACTGCATCGCTGTCCACCCCGCCCCAACTCACCCAGGCACAGCTCAGGGGGTTACAGCCTTCACCCCAGGGGAGATTGCAAGGACCAATGTCACCTGTGGGGTCTTTGAGGACCGGGGGCCACATGAGCACTTCAAAGTCCTACAGTCCCCTAGGGCAGGGGGAAAGTGAGGACCAGTAATCACTTGAGAGGACTGTAAGGACCAATGTCACCTGAGAGAACTGTGGGGACCAGTGGTAACCTGGGGGTGACTCTGAGGACCACGGTCACTCGAGAGGACTGTGAAGACCAACAGCCTGTGTGGACCAACAACCCTCTGTCCCCTTGGGTCATTTTCAGACCAGAGAAGTGACAATACGAAGGAGGAAGAAGTTGTGAGTAAAAAGGAAAGTGAAAAAAGCTCCGAACATGAGAAGTATATTCAATAGAAAAGTGCAAGGGCTAAAGCAGAACTTTAAAGCAGATCCACTGCAACAGTGGGAGACATCTGGAGGAAATTCTGAGGGGGCAAAACACATCGTGACCACCTGCACAAGCCAGGTGCCCGGTCCTGTCCCATCAGCAACTCAGACACCAGTAGTGTCACATGCACCTGCGCAGGACAGAGGGCTGTGAACGGCCTCTCAGCTGCTCAGCAGGAAGTGGCCAACAGTCATCTTAGGGGAGACCATGGGGACAAGTGATCACCTCACAGGACTGCAGAGACAAAAGTCTCCTTGTCTCTTCCCTCCCTGGCTGCCCCGTGACTGTGCTTTGCCATCCTGACAGCCAAACACTCTCCTTTGGGTCTAGGACGAGTGGGAGGGATGCGGACTTTGTGGTATAGGCGGACATCCCCTGTGTCATGCCGCTGGGGAAGTTGGGGCCATTTCTGGGCCTACCAGGCCACCGCAGCAGCCCAACTTCTCTCTGGGACAGCTCCGTGGAAGGGAAAAGATTCAGTATTTGGATGCTACCGAGGTGCACCCCTCAGACTTCCCCTTGGCTGTGGTTTTGGTTCTGCCTTCCCCCCCAGTGCAGGCACCACCCAAAAAAGGGGAAGAGAAACTGCATGCTGAGGAGAGGAGTCGGGGAGAAGCAGTCGATCAGGGACATTGTGGGGGAGAGGCTGACTCTGGTCACCCCATTGTCCCTCCAGCACAGGACACTGGTGCCAGTGGGGACAGAGCAGGGGGATAGCTCCCACCATTTCTGTTCCCATGCACAGGGGACTCTTGGGGAGGCGGACCGGATTCCACACCAAAGCTGCTGGGAAGGAAAGGGGAGTTGCCGGGCCCATCCCCAGGTGTTTAGAGCAGAGTTGGGGCTCCCCAGCAGTGTCCTACAGCTCGGGACTAAGTGGAACAGCTTGTCACCTCCTCCTTGGGAGCCCCATCCCCAGAATTAGGCAAGTGATGCAGGAGTAGCCTGAGCTGGAGGTGCCAGGAATGGGAAAGGGGGTGACCCAAAGTATCCCTTCTCCCTATGTGGGGGCTGAGAGGACAGCAACCATCTTTCTCCAGTCAGGTCTGAAATCCAAAAGCCATTGTCACCTGCATTGGAGCTGATGCATCCCACAAGAACAGGGATAGGACAATGTAAAATTTGTGGGGAGGGGGAGTCAGGAGAACCCAGCTTAGATCCTTGAAAATCTTTTTTCCTAGTGCTGTTTCCTGGGACTCTCTTTCCCTGCCTTCTCCTTCTGGCTAGGCTTTTCCCAGCCCCAGCCTGTCACGGCACTTCATGCTCAAGACCTTATTTCATCTTTTGTCCCTCCCACACGTCCCCAGCCTTCAGCTTGGGACCTCTGGGCCCCTCCCTGACACATTCATTCTCCTATTGGTGGAGAGCCACTGCAGTGACGGCTGGGCTGGGTTGAAGCTTGGGATCCCACAGGTTCTTCCTCCTCCCACGGTCACTGCTGCTGCTTTTTCAGCCTTGCCGCATGCACCATGCAGCCCCCTCACCTCCTCCTCTTCCTCTTTCTCCCGATCTTCCTCCCTGGGATGTGGGCAGACCCAGAGGGTAAGTGGGAGCTCTGGCTCACCTCGACTGCTTTCACCCCCCCCTCAACACCCTGTCAGAGGACCCCACAAATTCTCCTCAGGGGAGGCATGGCCAGGCCACTGTGCCGTATGGGGGGGACAGATGATCCCCAGCATTGGAGGGCCACCTCCTACTGTGCACCACCCGAACATGTTTGTCCTTGCCCACCCTCTCTCTTCCTGCCTCCAGCTCAAGACTTCTGCCCCACCAGCTCCAACACAGGGCCTTGGATCACAAGCAGATGAGACAAGAGTGGTCCCCAGCCGGGCCTTGGGTGTTGAGTTGCCCCCCAAGATGTCCTCCCCCTGCAGGGAGCCCATGGGTGCCAGGCAGGTCTCAGCTCCACGTGGTGCTGAGGGCCCCTTCCGGCAGCCCCTCGTTCGTTAGGGAGCTGCACCTGCAAGAGGCTGTTTTGGGCACTGCTGTCACACAGAGTGTTTTACCACAACCCCGTGAGACCTTATGCTTCCAGGGCAGGCAGCATCAGACACGGAAACGCCGGATTGATCTCTGGGCTGATGTCCTGGCTCTATCAGGGAGCCCCAAACCTGGACAAGATACCCTTTCCTTCCAACCATCCTCTATATCCTCTGCACTATGTGCAGGTCTTTGGCAGATACAGGTCCTGGCACAGGTGCTTGTCCTGGGGGGAAACATCACCCCAAATGAGCAGCGAGGTGCCCCTTCATCTGCTCTGCACAGTCAGAGAGCAGCACTGGCCAGGAGGGAGGCATGGAGGGGAGGGGACAAAATGCCTAAAATCCTCTGCAGGAAACAACCACTTTGTTGAAAGTAAAATAGAGAAGGAAAAAGAGCAGTGAAGTCAGAGGAAGTTCAGACAGGAAGGCGACCCTGAGCAGAATGAAAAGCTCATATGATCCTATGAAAATGATCATAGAAGTGCAGAATGATTTGGAGTGAAAAGGACCTTTAAAGGCTATTCAGTCCAACCCCTCTGCCATGGGCGCGGGCACCTTCCCTGCTCAGAGCCCCGAACAACCTGGCCTTGAATGTTTCCAGGGATGGGGCATCCACCATATGTCTGGGTAACGTGCCAGTGTCTCACTACCCCTCGCACTAAAAAAGATCTTTCTTATTATCTAGTCTGAATCCCCTGTTCCGCCTCCAGCACTTCCACTTCCCCCGTTTTCCCTTTAGCACCTCCACACATCTCCTTCCTGCACCCTTTCCCATCTCCATCCTTTCTCCTAGCAGAGCCACAGGTTATCCAGTACCTCCTGACTAGCTTCTTTGCCAACATCAGCTCTGCTGAGGTGTCATGCGTGGCAGTCGTAGAGGACATACCCATCTTTGCACTGGATCCTGCCAACTGGAGCATCCACTTCTACTGGTCCTGGGCCAGCCAGGCTGCAACTGAGGGTGACGGGGAAAAGATATTGTCCCAGTATAGAGTCGCTCTGCGCAATATGATCCGATTTGTGCACGACACAGTTCAGCAGACCAAACAGCACTGTGAGTATGGGAACGAGCCCTGCCAGAGCCCTAGTCCTTCTCCCCAGGTTCCGTCTGTGGCCTCCTCCCCATCAGGATGGCATTTGCACGGTGTCTCACAGGGTGCAACAGCTCCTGAAACACTGCAGCTGCTGGAACTGGCAGGAGTGGGTAGGGCAGCAGACCAAAAATACCCCTTGGGGCTTCTGCCATCTGGCACAGGGAACCCCTCTGCATGTCAGGGAGCTGCCGCCAAATTTACTGGAGCTGCAGGATTGACACAGCAAAGATCATGAAAGAGAAAACTGGGGGCAAGTATTTTGGGGAACAGAATTCTTTCTAAGCAAGCACTCCACACTGGTATCCACTCCATTCTTCCAAGGGGCCTGAGGGCTTGCAGGGTGTCCAGGGTCTCCTGAAGCATGGCCTTATGCCCTGCTGCCCACTGCACCCCGCTCTCCGCTGCACCCCTGTATGTGCCCTCAGCCACATGCCACCTCATGCCTCCCATGTTTCACACGCTCATGAGACCTCTCCACTGGCTTTGCCCTTGGCAGACCCATTGGTGGTCCAGTTACGTGCAGGCTGTGCGCTGTACCCCAACAGGACAAGCCGGGGCTTCCTGGATATCGGCTGGGATGGCAGAGACCTCGTAGCTTTTGAGGTAGATAAACAGCGCTGGGAGGCCCGGCAGCCATTCCAGCTGGCAGAGCTGGTCAGCAAGAGCCTCAACAGGCAGAAGTCCGTCACAGTGCTCTTGGAGTACCTTCTCTCCATCAAGATCTGCCAGAGCAACGTCCTCTCCCTGAAGCGGTATGGGAGGGCAGCACTGGAGAGACAAGGTGAGACCACCCTGACCCTGCAACAGCCGCCCCAAAGCCCCCCACACAACGAGGCTTGCCCCACCCCTTTGCTCTCATTCCCCAGAGCTGCCTGTGGCCACGGTCTTCGCCCGCACCCCCAGCCTAGACCAGCTGCTGCTCGTTTGCCACGTCACTGGCTTCTACCCCCGTCCCATCAGCGTGGCGTGGCTGCGGGATGGCCAGGAGGTGCCTCCGGGCCCAGTGCTCAACACCAGCGCCGTCCTGCCCAATGCTGACCTCACCTACCAGCTCCGCAGCGTCCTGGCCGTGACCCCCCGTGATGGGCACAGCTATGTCTGCCGTGTGCGCCACCAGAGCCTGGGCACCCGCGCCCTTCTCATCCCGTGGGGTAGGTGCCACCCATGGGTGATGGGATGCAGGCTGCAGATAGCAGCCACTGGCCCTGTGATAGGCAGCTCCTGACTGGTGCTGCCATCCTCACACAGATGCCCTCTTCTCTCCCTGTCTCAGAAAACCGCAGCAGAGCTCCAACTGCCAGCATCACCATTGCAGTGCTGCTTCTTGTGGCCATAGCCTCTGCCGGGGGATTTTGGTGGTGGAAGCGCAGGTGAGCTCTCCCTCCCATCACCTGCTGTAAGATTTACGGGCATGTAGGTTGGTCCAGGGGTTGCAGCAGCAGCTCCGTAGGGGTGAACTCCCTGGCTGTCAGCATGGTTCATGGTGTCCCTCCTTTGCAGGAAAGGTAACGAGGCTACATGGGAGACCCAGGAATTCATCATTTGAGACCTGGTTGTCCACCCAGCAAAAACCGCTTGCTCTCCCTTCTTACTTCGTGTCCCATCCCTGACCCATCAGGACCGACACGGTTTTGTTCTGGAAAACCACCGCATTAAACAGCTACAAACTTCCCCTAATGCACATAGCTCTCGTGTCTCTCACCCTTCTTCCCCCTCAGGAGCTTTTCCGAGGAAACCCCTCAGTGCACTACAGAGACTCCATATTGCAGCCAGGAAGACTCTTCCTTTCCCTGGACTGTGGTTGGTCTCCACCCGGCATGTCAGGAGAAGCCAGTCCTCTGACAGCCCCTCCCACATCTCTCCATGGCCAGTGCGTGTTCCTGACAGGGCAGTCACAACCTGAGACCAGACCACTGTGGGGCTACTGAGTGAGATGTGGGATGGAGCAGGCCACGAACCAGGGAGAGATGGAGAGAAGTAAGCTGTTTCACTGAGGAGAGAAGGGGAAGGGAGGACAAGTGACACCCCTGACATAGGAAGGCATTTTGAGCACATCGAGCTGCTCCAGGGCTGATCTCATCCTCTGTCCAGAATGGTTTTAGATCAGGGTCTCCTCCACTCCTGACTCCTGCCCCCATGCCTGCCTCCTGTCTCTGTAAAAGCTGGAAGGATGGGGGATTGTCACCCTTCCACTATGCCTGAGCGCCATGAAAGAGAGACACTGAGGCTCTGGGAGGCTCTGAGCAACACACCTCACAGCAGGACATGGAATGTGGATTGTCATCAGCTCATTACGTATTGTCCGTTGCTCCTTCCTCCTCATCCTGCTCCAGTGTGGAGTCCCACTCATAGGAGACAATCTTCCACAAATTTCTTCAGCATGGGTCCTTTCCATGGGCTGCAGTTCTTCACAAACTGCTGCAGCATGGGTCTTTTCTATGGGGTCAGTCCTTCAGAAACAGGCTGCTCCAGCATGGATTCTCCTCAAGGCCACAAGTCCTGCCAGGAACCTGCTCCAGCACAGCGTCACAGTCTCTCTCAGGCACACCCCCCTGCTAGGGCATTGGGCTCCTCCAAAGGCTGCAGGTGGATGTCGGCAGGTGTGGACCTTCATGGGCTGCTGCAGGACAGCTGCTTCACCATGCTCTTCACCACAGGCTGCAACGAGCACCATCTCTGCTCAGTTGCCTGGAGCCAACAGAGTCCCTGCCTTAACGCGCCCGAGCGAGCTGCCAACGATGACCCGTGCGACACCTGACGTCACCTGGTGCCCAGCAGATCCCCGGCGCCACCGCCCCGCCCGCTTCGCGCTTCCATTGGCCATATCACGGCCCGTTCGCCAATGGCATTCGTGCTCCTCCTGCATCACCTGTCGCCGGGCGGGCCTGGGGCAAGCACGGCGGAGTGGTGGCGCTGACCCGGACCCCCCGTCCCTGCCCTCGGCCCCATCCAAACCCCGGCCTGCGCTTCCAAGCATTCACTATGACTTCCCCCCGATTCCTCAGGCCGCCAGATCCAGGCCTCAGCCTCCCCCAGTACTGAAGAGCCGGGGATGACCCCAAGGTGTTTCCCGCCTCAGCTCTAGATTTCAAGATAAAGGCAAAAAACCAGGAGGATGTTTGCAATTGTCAGGCCTGCTTGAAAACTCAAAGCCGTGCTGCGCCACCTGTCTGGGGGAGCCAGAGAGACACGGTGAAATAATCCAACCATTTGGTCCAGAATGATCAGAGCTCTGTGGACCTCACTGTCATCCCATTGTTTCCCTCTCTCTTTCTGTATGCACATACCTATGTGTATGTACACAAAGTGTGCGTATAAAAATAATGAAAAATTAAGCTTTCAAATTTCATACTAAAGCAATAAAGACTCCATTTGGGTAGGTTATCCTGCAATTCCCACTTCTTCTGTGAAACATCTCTCATACCCATTGCCAGTGGGTATGCCAGGCAAGAAATCTGAGACACCAAGGTACAGTCATCTTTGGGGACTGACACCAGCAAAACTGCTTCTAATAAACTCAAGGGTAAAGCCTTTATTGTAAAATAAATTAATTGATGGATATTATAAACGGAAAAGATTAAAACTTACCTGATCTGTGAACCTTTTGTCCCTCATTCAAACATGGTCTCTGAACGCATTCAAAACCTCACCAGTACCTGTTTATTCACAGCTGGCTGCAAACCAGGCACAAACGCCTCAGCGGCCGGAGGGCACCTTTGAATGGATATTTGGACTCTGATCTAGCCGTACCCTATAGCCCTACTAATGACCTTGAGAAAGAACAAGGCCTATACACTAATAATCATGGTTTCTTAGGCCTTTGGTTTCTCCCAGCTGGTCACTAATCCCCAGAAAATGCTTTCCCGCCTAAGTTGTTAATGCCTGATTAACCCCACATATCTCTGCCATAGATACAAGTTTTCTATTCCCCCTTAAAGGCACTGAAGACCCCAATACTTTCCAATCAAGGCACATACTTTCCAAGAGGCACAGCAGCCTATCAGTTACAATCCAGTTACTGGGAAATAAGATCCATGTGGAGTATACCTATGTCAGATGACACTTTGTACATCTGCAGAAAATGCATTAGCCATTAAAAACCTGCTGATCCCAGGACTGTATATACATTCCAGATCCCTCTCTCAGTGTTCCAATGGAAGTTACAATGCAGATGAAGACTGTCAGATTTGGTAACCTTTCTTGAAAAATATGTTTTCTCAGGACTTCCTTCAGCTCAACCAAGCTGAGCAGCAAAGAGCAACCATGAATAAGTGGTTAATAAATTACTTTCTTTTCACTCGTAGTGGGCGACTCAAGTCTTACCTCCTGCATCCATGATAACTGTTAAAAATTACCAAATCCTTCTGGCTATGGCACACGGCACAGGTTTCACGGCATCTTTTTTCAGCCCTGTGGAGAGAGGGGGTATTTTGAGCCCCATTTTAGAGAGAAGGAGCTAAAGCAAAGGGAGAGGAGGTAATCCTCCCTCATTTTGCATGCTCATGTCAAATAAACTGATCTGGTTTTCCAGAGCACATGAAAGGATGTAGGTGACCCTCCCACTACTCCTCATATGGGGGAGATACCACATGCATTTCTGCCAGCAAGGTGTTAAGCTTTTCACCTGATGCCAGTTCCTCCAGACCTGCTTGTTAAGCTTTTCTGTCTTAGGCAATTTCTCCATCACCTTCTTCAGCAATGCCTACCGTATTCCTGGTCTGGAAAAACGAATTACCACCTTCCCTTCCATGCTTTCCACAGTAGCTCAGCAGAGCGGGAAGTGCATTTGCATCCACAATTTACGACAGAGAAACCTAAACTGTTCTTTCCAAGCTACTTCCTGTTTGGAGAAAACATATTTAGATAAGGAGGGAGAGCTATCTCTCTGTCATTTATTTCCTACAAATTATCTGAACTTAGTTAATTCTGGCCTGACTTCTGGAAGCTCATCCATCCTTGGCTAATTACACATCTCTTTATTGCCTTCTCTGGTTTGTAGAGAATAATCAGTAGCATGCTTATTTTAGCTTATCTGGCTGCTGGAATCACTCAGTCCCGTACACCACATCATCTTCCACCAGCTCAGACCCATGTCCATGGTCCATACAGCTCACTTGGAATGTCTCCCTGACTATAGCCTCTTTTAGCTTCACTTTTGCTACCCGCTCACAACTGTCTGTACTGGGACTGCAGCTCCTGTGAATCCATGCTTGTGCAAATGGGTTGTGCCTGATGTTTTAAAGATTTGTTTCCCCAGACCTAAAGGCAGCATCGTGTGGAACGGCAGAGAGATAAAGGGCAGCAGTTCTGCTGTGGAAGCCTGGGACCAAGGGCTCTTGCCAGTAGAGGCGACAGTTTGCCACCTGGGGAAGTTGCTTTTCCTTTGCCTGTCTTTCTCATGCTGCTGGAAAGAGAAATGGCTTCTGTGAAGGGAAGAGGAGCATTTTAACTGGCAGTGAGCAAAATTGAAGGCAGTAACAGCTCTAGCAACTGTAATTCTGAGGGCAACACAGATGGACTTAAATACCAGAGTAAAGCTGAAATCTGAAAATCTCTCTCTCTCTCTTTCCTCTCTCCTTTCTCCCTCTCCCACCAGCCAGAGCGATCTGAGCGTTTGTGCTAATTCATCAGCTGATTCAGATCTTTGCTTGGAAATTTTGTTGCAGATGACAGAGGTCACCTTAAGTCAACAGTCATAGTCCCTATGATAATAGCCTGAGGATGGAGATACCAGCTTCCTTTAGGTACTGGGATCTGGTTTCCTTCATACTGGCGTTTTGTTTTTTTTTTTTTGGCAGGGTGGATTTTTGTTTCGGGTTTTTTTTGTGTTTTGGGGGTCTTTTTAAATTTCTTTTGACAATCTGCGTATAGAGACTTCAACCAAAGAGAAATACATAGTATACTGAGCAATAGTATGCTAAATTTTAATCCTCATAGCTGTGATAAACAGGGAAAGAGCATTCAAGTCATTACTGCAATCTTCATTAAGTATGTTGGTGCTGACAGACTATTTCTCTGGAATTGACTGTGGTTGTTGTGTAAAAGAGAAGGAAAAAGCTTTTATTCTCCTAAAACCCCCTTTGGATATTTCCAAGGTGATTCCTTTTTTTTTCTCCAGAATGAGTTTTAATACTTTGAAAAAGAATGGTTTTTTTTTCTCTGGCATAGGCTACCTGTACTGAACAGTCTAGAGGATTTTAAGTTCATTTTCACCTAGCCGTGAATTTTCTCTGATCTACTTGTTCATCTAAACTGTGTATTAGCTTCAGTGGAACTGTAACCAGGTTCATAAATGATCTGGTCAAAGTTTAAAACCTATTCAAACCTACAAGAGCTACCCGAACCCCACCTTAGAATGAAAGATCTGAATTCCAAGGCACCACCCCCTTGGCAAGCTACACTAGCACACTGAACTCTCGAAATTTGGATACCTAGGTCGAAATTGGAGAGGTTTTTTCTCCTGGATGAGCTGATCCCCACCATACTGATGCAGAAAAACAGGGTGCCTCCATTTTTAGGACTTTTTTATACAACGGTGAGAAAGCAACGACATTCTGTGGCC
This sequence comes from Corvus hawaiiensis, assembly GCF_020740725.1. NCBI lineage: Eukaryota > Metazoa > Chordata > Aves > Passeriformes > Corvidae > Corvus > Corvus hawaiiensis. Next base: position 23,913,808 of record NC_063223.1, on the reverse strand, counting down.
CAGCCCTGATGCAAACAGCCTGGAGCTGGCCTGGATGCTGAGTGGGAGCATTATCTGGTCCCTGCATGGGGAGGGACAGGATTGCCTCTTGCAAGGCTGTCACATGGACTGAGAATCCACCAAAACTGAAAGGCTGAGTTGGGGCTGTTCAGCCTGGAGAAGAGAGGGCTCCAGGGAGACCTTAGAGCCCCCTCCCCAGTTCCCCAAGAGGGTTCCAAAAGAGCTGGAGACAAACTTTGGACAAAGGCCTGGAGTGACAGGACAAGGGAGAATGGTTTCACACTGACAGAGACCAGGGTTAGATGCGGTATTGGGAAAGAACTGTTCCCGATGAGGGTGGTGAGGCCCTGCCACAGGTTGCCCAGAGAAGCTGTGGTGGCCCCATCCCTGGAAGCATTCAAGGCCAGACTGGATTGGGTTTGGAGCAACCTGGTCTAGTGGAAGGTGTCCCTGCCCATGGAGTTGGAGGAGTTGGAACGAGATGATCTTTAATGTCCCTTCCAATCCAAACTGTTCTGTGATTCCATGAATCCCTCTTGGTGTCCCCACTGGCTGCCTTCCCCTGCCCTGGTGCGCTTGGCTCCATGGAAGTTCACTTATGCTTCCCACTGTGGGATGGTTTGTCTTGGAATTCTGTTACAAGACCTGCACAGAGATATGGGCAGCGCTGTGCGAGCAGTTAGGGCAGGAAAAGACAACAGGCAGCAGAAACTAAACAGAAGACAATATTTTTTTCATCTCTTCCTGGTAGTCATCACCTGAAAGCCAAAGAAAACAGGTTTACCCCGCCTTTGCCTGTTGCTGCCATCCTCTCCCCAGTTATTTCTTTACTTCTGCCCTGTTTTTCCCTTGTCTTTCAGAAGCTCAAGAACTGTATGAACATTGGTTTATTACTAACCAACTAATAACACTCTTGGTTATTACAGCCACCTCTGGCAGTTACATGGCTGCTTCTTCTGTGGCATCAATGTTGTCTTGGGGCGATTTTATGATGTGTATCCCCTATCGCTGCTTTATGCCCAGAAATTAATTTTGTGCCTTTATGTGCCTTTAAACTGAGCCTGAGAGGGGGGAGAGGAAAAAACAGAATGAACTTTTCAAAACAGTTGTTCAAGGACACAGATGCACACTCCTCTGCGTTCTCCTGCTGCAGCAGCCAAGAGCAGAGGAAGCACCCTTCTTGCTTTTCAGCCAGCTTTCGGCTCCTTTTCTCCAGAGGGAGACGGAGAGTTGAACTTTGTTTTCCTGGGACGTTGTTTTTTTCCCTTCTTCTCTTCTGGACTGTTTCAACATCAGAACATGTTGGGAGAATTTTCCACTGAGGCCCAGGAGGTGGGCGCACATCAACCAAGCTCCGAGGAGGAGGAAAGAGACCACACCTACAGAAGGACTCTGAAATCTTCCCAGGTTTCTCTTCACAGCGAGAGGTTTTATTATTTAGCATTATTATCCTTTTCTAGTGTGTTTGTTAAATAAATAGTTTTTTATCTCTTTCACTTTCCTCTGAGGAAATTTTTTTTTTCCCCCAAACCTCGTGGGGACGGGATGGTTGTAGCCTGCCTTCTATCAGAGGATATTTTCCTCTGAATTTGTCCAAACCGGCACAGATGTCCTGCGCTCTCTTGCCTGTTTGGTACTCCTATGCTGAAATGACTTTTCCTTTTTGACAATTTTTCCAGAAAAGCTTTGGCTTTTTGAGTAATTGCTCTTCTCTTTTTCTCCTGCTTAATAACCTCCACGCCCTTTCTTCCCTCTGCTCTTGTCTCAGGTCTGATCATGCTCACCTTCATTTGGAAACACCCCAAGGCTAGGGAGTAAGTGTAATTATGAAAGGCATGATCCCATTACTCTGAAGAAATCACAGCTAATAATGTTCTTAAGAAGTTATGAAAGTGTGTATTGACTCAGTGATGCTATAGGGTGAGGGAAGACTTACTATGTGACATTTTTGCCTTTAAAGTATCACTTTCAAATGAATCTTATTTTTGTCCAAAACTGGGTAAATCCCTTATAATCTCATGTTGTCTTTATTCTAAAATAAAACCAAAAATCTCTGCTTGTGGCAAGCTGCCAGATCAGATTCTTTAATACAGAAGAACATTGTAAACTGTGCTTGAAGAAATTAAAATATAAGTGTTATACTTGGGAAACAATGACTGTATCAAGAGCCATCCTGGCATATAACTGGCACCATAATCGATCTAAGGCAGCCTTCCTGTTACTGTCAGTATTTCCTTAGTTATTGGCAAATGCCGCTATCTGAGAGAGGAGCATTAAGCAGTACGTCAAAATGTAAGCAAAACCCTCTGAATGCTGCTGGTGTGCTGGGGAAAAGGTTTGTCCTCATCAAACTTAGGGAGGGTTCATTTCAGTTACTTTGCTGTGATGTATCTTGCACCCACAAACTTCTGTCCTTGGATTTTTTTAATGACTAAATATTTGAGGGAATCACTCAACACTTCAATATACGATTAAACCTGTTTATACCAGTGCAAGACCTACTGGCTTTCAACAAAGTAGGTGTGGAGTCTTCTCTGCTACGATGCATCTTTTGGTCAGGTCCTCACTCCTCCACACCGCTCTGCTGAGCCCCATCTCTTCACCTGCATTCCCTCCGTGATGACAGATCTTCCTAGGCAGCTGCACCTTCTGTCTCTGAGCATCTGACTCCAGGGTGTGTCCTCTCTGATGTTTGCTTTCCCACCTTCCAGCACTTTGGATTGCCCACCAAGCTTCAGTGAGACTTGCCCTAGCAGATGGGCTGGCTGGGCTTGGGGAGACAGGACCTGCTGTCACACAATGCTAACTCCAAACAGACAGGTTAGCAAATACAAAGGACTGGATGAAGGGGGTTTAGCTGAAATAACAGTTAAACAAAGGACCTCTTGCACTAGCAACAAGAATGTTAACAGCCTTCTTTGTCTCAGTCTTTAAAATCAAGACCAATAGTCCTCAGGATAACCAGCCTTCAAAGCTAGAACTCAGGGATGGGGAGCTGAGTGAAGCCCCTGTAACGCAGGAGGAGATGGTTAGTGATCTGCTCTGCCAGTTAGACACTCACAAGCCTATGGGCCCTGATTGGATCCATCCCAGAGTAATGAGGGAACTGGTGAAAGAACTTGCCAAACCACTCTCAATTATCTGCCAGCAGTCCTTGTTAACTGAAGAAGTTCCAGCTGACTGAAAATTAGCAAATGTAACACCCATCTGCAAGAAGGGTTGGAAGGGATCAAGGAAGGATCCAAGGAACTCCAGGCTTGTCAGCCTTTACCTTGGTTCCAGGAAAGTTTATGGAGCTGATCATCCTGAGTGCCATTACACGGTACATGCAGGACAAGGGGATCAGCCAACATGGATTTGTGAAAGCAAGGTCCTGCTTGACCAACATGATCTTCTTCTATGGCAAAGTAACCCACTTAGTAGAGAGGGAAAGGCTATGGATGTGTCCATCTAGACTTCAGGAAAGCATTTGACACTGTCTCCCATAGCATCCTCCTAGAAAAACTGGCTGCTTGCAGCTTGGATGGGTGGACTCTTCAATAGGTAAAAAACTGGCTGGATAGCCAGACCCAAAGAGTTGTGGTGAATGGAGCTAAACCCAGTTGGGGCCGGACACTAGTGGTGTTCCCCAGGGCTCGATTTTGGGGCTGGTCCTGTTTAACAACTTTATTGATGATCTGGATGTGGGGATTGAGTGCAGCCCCAGTAACTTTGCAGATGACACTAAGTTGGGTAGGAGTGTTGATCCGCTCGAGGGTAGTGTTTCTTCTTGTGGAAGAAACGCTACTCAAATTTATTTTAGCATTCAAGATGGTTCCTGTATAATTCTACCACTTTGTTCTCAGTGGATAGCTTTAAAATCTCAACAGGAAAAACAAGAGCAACAATCTCCAGCTGTTGCGCAAGTCTGTATCACCAAGATACACTTGGCCATGACACCTTGAATCAGTGGGGTGGCAGCCAAGCCTTTGCATTCATGGAGTTTGGGGACAGTGGCCTGGGGAAATGGGCAGTGGTCTCTGGCTGTGCTCAGGAGCAGGTGATGGGCACTGGCCAGGCTGCACTCCTCCACTCATTACAAGCTTTTATTACCCTGCATCATTACCTTGAAGGATGATGGGAACCTTAACTTTGACAAGTGACTCTGGTTTTCTGAAACTGGGCAGAAATGATTTTGAATTAGCTATTGCAGTATTTATAAATTCTGCCTTTGCATCTTGGGCAGTTTATAAAATAAAAAAGTGTGAAACCTAGCAACAAGCTATAGTTCTAGAAATGACCTAGAAAACAAATTACACAGTGAAGACCCTTGTGCTATGACGAGTTGATCAGCTCATCTCTATTAACCCCCCCAAACTGGTCAGATGTCACAATTCACTTGTAATCCCAGAAATATTCAGGATGTGAACTGACGCTCTGTGTCCTGAGAGCAAGTCATTACATGCAGGTTTCAGTTTAGGAGAGGGAGGAGTACTGAAGGGTAGCAAATGTGCTTGAGCCCAGAGTTGCAGAGAAAACCTGGAATGAAGGCTCAGAAAGTATGAGGTAAAAGAAAAAAAGCCAGTATTTATTATTAAAAATATCTTAATGAAGAATCAATTGTAAATGGGTGGGACTAGCAATGCTACCTACTTGGGCAGACAAAAGAAAAACCTGAAAGGCCATGAAGAAATCCTAATAGTGAAAAACAGAGTGTGGAGGAGAGGCAACACTGTTATTTTCCTCACTTAGCTTTATAAAAGAATCAGAGTATTTAAACCCCCTAAAAACATTCTGTGACAGTCGTGATGGTACAGAGGCGCACGAGAGTGAAAATGCCTTTTCCTGAGAATTCTGAAAATAAAAAACTAAAGGAATTTCACAGGAATTTCACATGCACACTATAGGCTGAGGACATTGATTTACTACTTCTAAGGTCCAGGTGGCTGTTTGAGTGTCACATCAGTGCTCACGGGACAAATGCATACCTGCACTTGATGCACAGGGAGCTCCAGGCAGTGCCAGGGCCCTGAAGAAAACTTGATGGAAGCAGCCTCGTGACTAACAGGCAGCATTCAGCCATTACACAGCTCATTAAAGGGATAAGTGCACAGGTAGAAGTTCAAAGTAGCTTGAAAAAACCCTGCAGCTGTGAGCAAATACGTTGCTTTATGTTTGAGACCTTGTGGAGTGCTCAAACACGTAATTGTTTTTATTATGCTTGCTATTTGCTCACCAGTTCATTACCAATTGTTTTTGACGCTGGAAGAACGTCCAAGCTGTACTTGCCGTATGAAGGGAGGGTGAAGCTGCAGGGATCCCCTGACCACGGAAGTGAAGCATCTCCCCACCCCACAGGGGCACACACATTCCACCTTTATGGAGCTGTTTAGGAATTGCAATGGCCCAACTAGTAGAGGTTTGCCTCTGCTCAGTCTTCATAACGCTTTAGAAATCAGTTCTACCCGTGGTGCCCCAAAGAGTGTCCCAATCCCTGTACCTTTGCCACCAACTGTGCCCAATGGGTGTAACTTGAAGCAAAGGCTGATGGGATTTTCCTCACAGGCCGGCAAATCCTTTCCAGGCAGCACAGTACAGCTGCCCAAGTGTAACTGTCCCACGGCTGGTCACGGCGGTGGGTCCGTCCTATCGGTCCTTTCATCGGGTAGCTCAGACACCTTGTCCCGTAGCCGTGGTTATCCTCAGGATGTCGCGGGAGACACGGTTTGGTCCCTGTGGGTGGGCGGAGAACGCCTTGCAGCAGGAATTACAGCTCTAGATGCAAAACACCGGGAACAGTGAGATGCTGGAAGCTCTCGGTATGGCGTAGGACTGGTGCCAGCCTTCTCCTGTGATCTTCTGTTCTCTCCGTGCTGCTGTGGCACCGCCCGCCGCATCGGAACGTCTTCCCCCCACACGCTCAGGTGCACAGGCCCCATCTTTCATACCGAGTCGATCCCGGCGCTTTCTCAAACCCACCCCGAAAGCCCTCCTGAGCGTGGTCCGGGCCGTCGGGGGGTGTGCACCGGCTGTGTGCACGGGGTATGTGCCCGTGGTCCGGGGGCCTGTGCCCGAATGTGTGTCCGGGGGCACTGGCGGGGGGGGAAGGGTCCCGGGGTGCGTTCCCTGTCGGGCTGGGCCGCCCCCGGGCACCGCCTGCCCTACACTCTCCCCGCCGCGCTACCCGCGCCGCCCGGCAGAGGTCCCTCTCCCCTCCGGCCGCCACAACCCCTGCCCATCACGATGCATGCCGGGAGCTGTAGTCCGGCGAGCTGTGCGGTGCGCGGCGCGGCGGTTGCCGGGGACTCCCGCTCCCAGCGTGCCGCGGGGCGCCGGCCCGGCCGTGCCTTTTGAATGATTTCACTGCGTTCGGCGCTTGCGGCGAGTGCGGCGGCGGGCGGGATTCAGGGAGGATCCGCGGCGGGAGCAGCGCGCGCCTGGCCCGTCGATGGCGGCCCGAGCGGGCCCTGCCATGGCCGCCTGCGGGCCCTGCCGCTGTTAGGAGCGGAAGACGGGCTGCGCGTTCGCCCCTTCGCCCATCCGCCTCGGCGGCCGGCGGCCCCCCCGCCGACATGTCGCTGGCCATGGAAGAGGAGGAGTACGCCCGACTGGTGATGGAGTCGGAGCCCGAGTGGCTGCGGAGCGAGATCAAGCGTCTCTTCCAGGAGCTGGGCGAGACCACCCGGGAGAAGATCCAGGCGGCGGAGTACGGGCTGGCAGTGCTGGAGGAGAAGCAGCAGCTGAAGCAGCAGTATGAGGAGCTGGAGCTGGAGTATGAGACCATCCGCACCGAGATGGAGCAGCTGAAGGAGGTGAGGCGGGGGCGGCAGCAGGTTGGCGGCCTGGGCCCGAGCGCGGCCGTGGCGGGTGGAGGGGCGAAGGCGGCGCGGAGCGGTGAGAGTGGGGGCGGCAGGTTGAGGGGCCCCGGGGCTGCTGAGGGGCGACCGGCGGGTTCCCAGGCTTCGGCCTGGCTCCGACAGGGCGGTTGCACGCTTCCCGAAAATGACAGCTCCGAGGCGCCTGGCTGCAGGCCGGGCCACGACAGGGAAGGGATGGAAAAAAAGGCCTTTCTGCCCCGACCCCCGCTCCTGTGAAGGGGAACGTGGGAGGGAGGTGGGTAAACGCTTTTCTTTCTCTTCCCGTCCCCTTCCGTTCCGCCTCGGGGTCCGGTAGGTGGGCCACCCCAGGGCTGCTGTAGGGCGAGGAGCCGGGCAGGGGTTGCCCCTCCCCGGGGCTGGGGCTGCCTCCACCGCGCCCCCGGGAGAAACCCGAGCAGGCGGCGGGGGGCGATGGCCGGGACCAGGGTGCGGTGGCGATGCTGTCATATGCCTGCTTTTGTGTGGAAGGAGAAATCTTACGTTGGTGTTAATCACTTCCTCACTGGGGACCACCACGAAAATAATATGGCAGACTTCAGTTCACATAGCTTTGTTTTGTTGCAGGTCCTGCCGTTGGCATATTTTTTAATTACGTTATTTTGTAAAGGAAATTCCAGATCTAATCTGTACAGTTTATCAATAGAAACGCTGTATTAGGCAATTGACACATTAAGTTTTTCTCATGCAAGATCTCCTCTAGGTGTAGAATGTGGGAAAAGTGCTGCCCGGGGGACAGTCCGAAAATGGTGGCTTGTGTTCCTTATGAGCTGATCCCGTCAGCCCACTGTAGGGCATGGCCCATGGGAACTTGTCCTGCCTATAGCCTTGTTTGGTTCCGTGATTTGGCATGCAGGCAAACCTTGTGCTGCTTTTAAACTGATTTAGGCCTTGCCTTGATTACAAAACATCTGATATAGCCTAAGAGGTGCATATAGGTGGATTTATTTGACCTGTGAAAATAGTACCCAATGGAGCTTAGCATTAACTTACTCAGTTGGAAATGGATTTTAAGTAAAGTCAGAATACAGTATTTCAAAGGGAAAATAAATCCTTTTAACAGACTGGTACAAAATCACCTGAATCGGTGAATGCCCTCCCTTCCTGTGTACTGTATGTCTTTTGGTCTTGCAAATAAAGCTTTCTTTTGCTTTTATTGTGTTAAACAAGCATAAGCAAAGAGGTTAATTACTTTGAATTACATGGCTATAAACTTGTTAACTAAATATGCAAGCTGAACTGATGTGCTGCTGTTCCTAGAGCCACTTGAGACCAGCACGGTTACGCAGCATACGGGAGCAGAAACTTGGAAGTCAAGGGCAGAGGCAGCTGTGGAGTTGAGCTCAAGGGAGAGAAAAGTCAGTAAACCCAGCTGGTATGTGGGATGCAAAACATGGCTGGCATGGAGAGGTGATGGCCCAACCTTATTCAGCAAGGCAGTGCCTGACACACCGGTGGGAGCCAGGTTGCCTTGGTCACAGGTAGTGCTTTAGTCACTGGGCTGTGCCATGTGTGTTTGGACATTATATGTTTTGACTTTCAGATGGAAAAAGGCTTGATGATATTGTCTTTTCATTCTTTTAGGGCTGTAACAATTGAGAAGCTTGTAAAAGAGATTTAAAAGAAAAGGGAAAAAAAAAAAGGCAGAATCAGCAATGACTCACTCCTTTTTGCTTTTAACATTTTGAATGATTTGCTTTGTGCGTGCGTGTTCCATTCTAATTAAGTCAAAACCTGGGAGGCAGACAATTCTGGGAACAGCTTGAGGACTGTGATAGCCTACTCAGAGAAAGAGCATTGCTCCTCTAGTTTTCTTGTGATGCTGTGCAGGAGTCTGGTCTGCTGTAGATCTTGTAAACCTTTAGCCAGATGTATGAAGCATATGCTCAGAGGAGGAGTTTATCATCTTTGCTGTTTTATGCAACTTCTTGTTTTTCCCACACTCAGCTAGAGGAGTGCTGCATACAAGACTTACTTCGTGTCAAGCTCCAACCTAAAGGGACTCCACCTTGGCTTACTTAAGTTGTTCTTGGGGAATGTGGGAATCTTGGGAGATTGATGTCAAACTAGAACAGGATTGTTTTCCATCTCTTGCTTCTTAACTGTGACTTCATGCAGCCTTTTAAAATATAGCCCTTTTAGTCTCTGTAGATCTTACTTTGTTCATCTATGTTGAGAGAGCTAAGTGGCACAAAGCAGGGTGCGGGGCAAGCACACAGCGGTCTTCTGTCCTGCTGGGTATTGCAGATTTGGATATGCTTTAATTTGTTTAATACTATGAAGCATCCCTGTATCATGGCCCTGTTCATACCATAGGTAAATGGGTTTTGAGCGTGGGAACTTTGTAATGCAGTTTGTTGAAAGTACAGGCTTTTCTGCTACAGTCATCAGATCTTTCTGGCCAGGTTCTCCTCCCTGCCACACAATCCCTGATGTGGCAGAAATTCAGACCCTTAACCTTCACTGTTGTACCCCTTTGGTGAGTGTCTTTGGTCAGAGCTATACCCCATTTTGTAAAGATCTCTGTACTCTCAGTATTTGCGATCCAAGGTGTCCTGGTGAAAGTGGGGAGCAGCTCTGTCCTTGCACTGCTGAGCCTCCGCACGAACCCCTTTTTAACTGGGGTCAAGTCTTCTCTAAGTTTGTTCTTTTATTTGTATGTGTGCTGACTTGATCTCATATATCTTTTAAGGTACTTTGTGCTGCATTTCTTCTATAATTTTATTTGACAGAACAAAACTGAAATGCAAACTGTCTCCCCAGGTAGACTTATTGTTATTTTCAGTACCACCTTTGCTTTTGTAAAAGGGAATTAATGTCAAACTGTAATAAAGATTATGATAAATGTTTTCCGTAGTTCAGAGAAATAGGATACTGGTTTTCTTGTAGTGAAATACTACATTGTGTTGTGAACAAATGATTTTATTCGTTTTTTACTCCCTCTAGGAGGTGAACTAACAAATTTTTTTCTGTAGGCTGTGTTTCAGCTGGTAAGTCACCCTGCAAGCCTTTGTGATGGTGCTAACTGTATAAATTACAGGGCTGCCTACCTACCTGAGCTGGGACTTTTTTCCTACATGGATGATCACCTCTTTGTACACTCCAGCTCACAAAAGTGGTTGTCTGAGGATTCAGTTATTTCTTTCCTGATGATTTGTTGGGGAATGTGGCATGGAAGGCATGCTTGAAAAAGAGGTTATCTGTTTCTCTCAGTACTCTGGAGTTGCTTGAGATGTCAGATTTATAACCACCTACTAGCTCAGTTATGAAACTGGCTGCTGTCCAAAGCTCCTTTCTGATTAAGTGGTTATGTTGTATTGGTGGTGGTAGAATTGTGTTTAAACCCTTGGAAAACATGGGTGTTATGATTAATTATTTCTGTAATAATGTGAAAGTTCATAAGTAAACTATGTCTATCCTTAAAGTCTAAAAGCACGTGTCAGTATGTCACAGTTAGCGTGATGTATATGGTTTGTGGTTTTTAAGCGGAGAACAAACTTAGGAGAATACTGGCAATGATCTGCACAGGGCTCTTCATTTCTTTGTATGGTAACAGTGGCCCTTGTTTTTGTTTTTTGCCTTTAAGAGTCACGTATTGACTTTAATGCTGCTTTATGACTTCTCTGTGGATGATTCCTGGGTAAATTTGCAAGCTGACTTTGAAAGAAACATTCAGGTAACACCTTGCTGCTTCATTTCCCGTGAAGCTCAAGTGGGGTGTATGATGCAGCTAAGGTAATGTGTCCCGGGCTGTAGTATTTGTACTGTTTATGTTGAGGTGGAGTGTACGGGATCTGTGATCGCTGACAGAAGTGTTGCTTTGCTTAATTGACTTACATATGTACTAGTTAATTGGGTATATTTTATCCAGGCTGGTTTAACATTTTGTTATGTTACATGTTATTAACGTAACATTTAACTGTGCATCTTCAGAAGTGAAGGAGAAATCATTCTCTTTCCTGTCTACCTCATGTAGTGTTGTGTGCCTTGTAGACAGACATTGTAAACTGCTCGCTGACGTAGCAGTGATTCTCCCCACTGGATTTATCAAAGCATTTTGCCAGTTGTACTGCTGTGCTCATATTGTGTGTAAGAACATAAGGGCAGAGAGGGAAGAAACGGCTAGGCTAAAGTTACCTAACAAACCCATGACAGACTGGGATTAGACCCTCTGTGCTCATGAATCAATGCTGAATTGACCAAGTCTTTCTGTTTAATCATGGTAAATAATGCTGTTCAGTTACCTCTAAGGTATACCTCTAAGGCCTCAGGTACACCTCTGCAACCTCTTCCTAATACATATTCAGATGATATATTGATTCCTGCTGAAAGGAAAGGACATTAATGTCATTTGAGATCACCTTTAACTTTGCAGCACTGTTAAAATCAAAGGATTTAATGCATAAATTAAATGTTTCTTTAAATAGACCTGTTTAGGTGAAATTTAATTCTGGTTATACATATGTAAATCTAGACTAGGGAAAGTACAACTGCAAATTGAATTTATGAAACTGATACCAATTTTGCACATACTAATAGAAAATGTTATACTTTCGTGAATCTGTCTTGGGGACTTAATGGTGATTGTTACTTGGAGTCCAACACCTGCCACACTTGAAATGTTAGAACACACTTGCTGTCTCTACTGTCAAATCAGACTGAAAACTGTGGGTAGGGTAAGCAAAATAGTCCTGTGTAAATTAAACCTCTTACATTTTGATAAATCATAGTTGCTTTTCGTGAAGAATAGAGGCACACCTAACAGTAATCTGATGTTTGCAGTGATATAGACACTTAGTACTGTGTTTTGGAAAAGCTACATTTCTCACATATCCTTACTTACGAAAAAAACAAAATGGGAAAAATCAAATGTTCCAATTTTTCCTGGTGTACTAGAAATAGTAACCTGTAACGCTTCATGTTACTAAATTAATTTTCTTTGCTAGTGTTCCTTGAACTGCCTTTCTTAAAAATATGACATAATATTCTTGAAGTGATGATTTCAGATTATTTTATGAAATTGCTGAATGTTCTTCTTGGGCTTTTTCTGATAAAATTAACTATACCTTATGTATTAGAATATCCATAAATGTTTGGGTGAATAGTAAGGACCTTCAGGTGGAATTATTTAAAAAACCCCCATGTTTCTGCAGAAGTGGTTTTCCCTAAACTGGTGTAGTCTCAGCTGAGAGCTGGGTCTTGGGGAAAAGTCACGTTTTACTTTTGGTTTGTGGTGTTTGTGTGTGCCTTGGCCCAGAGTGAGGGCTGTCCCTGACCTCCAGCAAGCATTAGATAATTTGTTTCTAAGTTTCTACATTAAGTTAAACCCAAGGTTTCAATGTTTGGCAGCGGTAGTGCAATTTGCTGCCTGTTTTTTCCTTGGAAGTGTGGCAGCACTGAGCATTTGCTGTCCTGTGTGGGGGATATAGTAAAATTACACTGTGGAACCGAGCCAGATTTTCTTTGTTATTTTTCTTTTTTTTTTTTTTTTTTTTGGTTTTGTTCTTGAATTAGGCCAATACCCCAGTTTGGGTCACAGGCGTGTTGCACGTGGTTGTGCAGGTACCACCTCACCCGGAGTCTGTTAAAGCAGCAGCAAACAAGGAATGAGAGGAGCATCTTAAGCTAGTCTTGCTGCTGAGCTTGGCGGTGAAGCTGCTGCCTGAGCAGCACAGACAGCAGCTGCACAGTGAGCGGGGTCTGTCTGGCCTGGCTGCTGGGAATTAGCAGTCCTGGGGATGCTGCAGTGGCAGTGTTATTGTCAGGCTGGTGGCTTTGGTTGAGGTCTGTCCTGGGATGTAGTCTCTCTTGCAACATTTCTTGTCTTTACACAAATAAATTATTCATTAGAGCCTTGCATTTGGCATCCTTCAATGTGCAGTCCCAGATGAGGGCACCTGAGAGCTGGGGCTTGAAGGTGGGATGGGAGGCTGCCTGGGTGTTCAGAGAACAGGGGCAGACCATCTTAGCATAAGAAACACTAGACCAAAAGCTGCATGCTAGTGGCCTCTCTGCACAGGTGCTGCAGGGGAAGATTCCTTCCAAGCAATATTGCTGAGGGCTGGAGTGAACCCAGAGGGCTTCACAGTGGGGGACATGTGTGTGTTCCCACAACCCTAAGGCAGAAGTTTGTGCAGCCCCTGATGTGGCAGACATCCTGCCTGGAAACTGAAAGTCTCAAACCTACAGTCGCCTGTGTTTTGTCACATGGGCTGTTGCGGTTTCCTCATTTCAAATCTTGATTCATCCTTACAAAATCTATGGGAACGTGCTTGCTAGTTTCAGGGGTATTAATACCCAATTTATCCCTTTGACTTAGGACTGTATTTCTTCTAGTCTGCAAGAGAGTGCTAATGATTTGGAAAATTGCCTGATTTTACTAGGAGGGGGCAGGAGGGTGGGAACAGTGGTTCTCAAGTCTGTGCACTGCCCCCGGACTTAACAGGTTCACCATTTCCTCTTTCAGTCTATGGTATGTGAGCTTGTGACTAATCTGTAGCAGCATGGGACCGTAAGATGACTTCCAGAGGGTGATGCATACTCCAGGCATTCATTTGCTTTCCTTCTCTGCTTTTGGCAGACTGCAGAGAATTGTTTGTTCAGATTTGGTAACCCAGCAACAGAGGAATATAATGTGGGTTTGAAATATGATCTGCAAAACCTCAGCAGAGGGAAATGACATAAATCAACTTTGGCATCCAAATGAATGGAGGAGCCTCCATTTCAGAGAAGAGCAGAAGTTTTAAGTACAATAACTGCAAACTGGCTTTTTTTCTTAGTTTCCCCATTCTCCAGCTCGTTTTCCTTCTTTCTACCTCCTACTTTCCTCCCCCCTCTCTCTTCTCAGCTGTTTTTACTAATCTGGCTAAAATATACACTAGGCAGCGGATGTCAGGCTCACCTTACTTTGGAGTGGGGACTTGCCTGAGGAGTCTGCTAAAAGGTGTGGTCTGTCTTGGCCACAAACAGGTGGTTTTGCTGCTAGGGCTCTGGGCAAGCAGGGACCCACGTGGTGTCTAGATGTGTGCCTGGACATGGGGCTAATTGGGAATGTTTGGCCCCGACATAGTTGAAGGTCAGTGTGGGAATGGATGTGGATTCTCTGCAGTCCTGTGTCCGTGTTCGGGAAGCAGCTGTGCCATATGAGGACCTATACAGCTCTCACTGAAACAAGTGGTGTGTCTGGTGGGGTGCTGAGTTGTGCTGGATGGACCAGACTCTGTTGTGTGCTGCAGTCCTTGGTCTCCTTAAATTTTTTCTTTTCACCCCTCAAATGCTGCTGGTGTACAGTGGGAAGCTTGGCGAGCTCCCAGCATGGTGCGGAGTGCTGTGCTGTAGGCAGCAAGACAGTATTTGGTAAGTTCATTAGGAAGTCCTTCTTCATGGTTCAGCCTGTCAGTGCTGCGCAGAACTGGGCCTGTAGTTCATCTCTGACTTCAAGACAGAGAAGTATACTGACCTAAGACCATAACTGGCATCTAACCTGCCCAAACCAAACAAGATTCATTGCTTCCTGTGCACAGAGAGTTTGTTACATCTGATTTTAGTCTCCGAGGTCAAAATTCTCTCTATTTTCTGATGATGAAGGATGATGTTTTTTTGGAACTTGTTCTGTTCTATGAATGGGTAACTCTAAACCATAAGGGATTTTCTCACATCTTGCTGCATAAGGCTGTGTATGTTTTGAGGGAGAAATTTGGCTGTGCTGCCCAGAGTGGCTGAGTAGCATGACATGTCTGTAGTCCACTCAGCCCTCTAGCTCTTGGAAGCTGTGTGAAACTTCTCAACAGTGCAGTGTTAGGAAGGAGATGGAAAGAATGCATTTTCAAGCAGTCAGTATATGATTATTTAGTGGTTTTCTCCAATGTTGTTTGGAGAGAGCATTTGGCCTTTGAAATAGAAGTTGGCTGTTGTTGGATGAGTGTGACTGTCCCCACCCAACAGGCTATGAGCAGAAACAAGCGTGTCATGTAGCGTGTGTCCTCAGCTTTGGTGCATACTATCAAGTGAAGGAAGGTCATCTTGCCAAAACATACCTCCCTAAATAAATTTAGGTCTCTGATTCAGCAGAAATCATCCAGCCGTGGTCCTGATTTAAATTTTTCTCTGGCTCAGTTTAAAACAGTAGCTGAGACTTGTATCCACGTGAGTAAAAGCTTCTAACTTGTATCTTGGTTCACGGTGTTCAACAGCTGTGCAAAGCAATTCCACTTGGCTCCCTTTTGGGGATGCTTTCAAAAAGTATATGGTTTTAACCAAGAAATGGCTAAAATCAAATGTTCCCATGTGTTTTAACTGGATAATAATTTTTCACAGAAATAATTTCTCTTGAAGTGAAGAACAGGGATTGATCTGTTTATTTCCAATTCAAATTTTCTTCTGTCGCTTTTGAATTTTTTACAAACGTACACAATTTAATAGCTGTACTATCACTAACAGCAAGGCTTGACCTATAACAAGAGGTGTTATTTTGTCTCAGCAAATGCCTTCTATGTGATTCTCTTTGTCTTAAAGCTTTTGTGGCTTCCAACTCTGACATTTCTCATTCTAGAAGTCCAGTTTACACACCTGGTAATGGTTTTCCCTCTGTCACTCAGCAGTACTGGGGTATTCTTCCACATCGTACAGCTGTGGTGGTGGGCAGAGGATTTTAAAGAAGAATTTGCATTACAAATACAGCAGCATATTTAGTGTGACCAAATGTATAAGAAAATGCAAACCTTTATGCATTCTCTGAAGCATCAGTATGCTCAAGAAGGCTTTGTGCTGGCTTCGTCCTCTAGAAAAATATGCTGATTTTCTTTCCTCCCCGTTATAATGGAATGATAAGCTCTATGATCTTAAATCAGTGTAACGGCTCTAGCTTTTGATGGCCAGCTTTTTGGTCTTTCATAACAACATGGATGGTTGTTTGTAAATTTGAATGACTGGTTGGTGTTTGAGATGAATGAGATCTCGTAATGTAAAAATCTGTCATATGTGTACATAAAAGATTAAAGGCTGATGTGCAGTTGGGCTCTGTAGCATACAGCATAGCTACACAAAATGTACATTCAACAAAGTGGAAATTAGTTAGCTTGAAGTGCATGCAAACCAGAATAGTTTGTTAAATTGAAAAATCCTCTTACTCTGGCAGGGTTGGTTATTAGATGTGTGTTTGGGGAGGTGTTCCGTGAGATAAGCTGCATTGGTCAGAGTATGGTGCCAAGGTTGTGGGTTCAATCCCTGTATGGGCCATTCACTTAAGAGTTGGACTGGTGATCCTTGTGAGTCCCTTCCAACTCAGAATATTCTATGATTCTGTGAGAAGTAGCACAGTGCAGTAGATTGCAATTTCAAGTGTCACACTGGATGTATTTCTTTCGTTGTGTATCTTTATTAAGAATTTTACTTAAATCTAAACCTTGCTTATTTTGGTATGATTGCATTTGGCAAACATTTCTGAATTTTTCAGTCTACTTGTGTTAGGGTATGACTGTCTTTTCCTTCTGGCATTTGAGTGATCAAAACATTTCAGGTGGGTAGGAAGGCACTTAGCTGGCCTGTCATGTCAGCTGCAAAGGTTTCATAGAGCCTATGAGGGCAGAATTATCAGGTACTTTTCCTAATGAGTGTGATCCATCTAACATGTGATTATTCAGTTGTGATGAGATCCTCTGGGAAGTCAGTGGGAACAGAGACCAGTCCAATACGACTTTGTTTCGTAGGTGAGTTACGACAGTCTTGCCAGAGAGACTTACTGAAGTGACAGGGACTTAAGAAAACATTTTCTGCCATGTGTTGGGCTCACACAGAATGTGCCAAGATCTGTGCCCTTACCTGTGCAGCAAACCTGTTCAGGGGAGACAAACGGGAGAAATCTGCCCCTGTAGCCTTAAATACAGGTTTTCATTGACAACATCTTGGCTTTGCGCACTCTCTGTTTATTGACTGTTGCCAATCTTAAATGACAAAGTAGCAGGGATTGTGCCTTTAAAAGAACCCCCACACCTAGAGTTGTCTTGAAAGTTAAGGTGACTTGTTTCTTACGTGGACCCAGAGAGGCTAGAAAGTACCTGAACTGCCCTTGTATTTTCCCTTTTTCCTCTCCTGTAGAGGAGGAATTCCATGACTCCAGTAGCTGTATTTTGAATGTCAAATAATTTAAGACTTCTAATACTCATGAGATGGTTTTGTATATGCACATCTGAATTATTAATTGAGCATCTCACCTTTTACAGATGTCTGTGATCCTAAACCCCTAGTATAAACAAACGCATCCACAAACCCACACCTGTAACTCTGCAGCTGCTTTGAGGTTTTTTTAAATTAAGAGCCTCTGGTGCAACTTTTCTAAAAACAGCTTAGTCTGTGTTGTTCTCTAACTGCTTACAAGCTGGGAGATCTAATGGAAATGCAGATGGACCCTGAAACCTAGTGGCCAGAGCTGCAGTGACCTTTATTCCCCATCAGCAGGAAAGTTATGTGCCAACATGTCCTTGGAGCTGTGCCCTGGTGTTTGGTAGGAGTACAGGCACTGCAGCCTGGAAGTTCAGCAAGGCACCCTCATAAATACTTGGATTTGGTTCTGCAGTTGCAGCACCAGATTTTTGTCTTTCCTCCCTCCTTTATTTTAACTGGGTTGGGAATGTTTTATGGGCAGGAAAGGGGAATGTCTGTTTTATGAGCACAGCTGTTTAAACTTAAACCGATGGTAGTATGTTGAGCTCTCTCCTTTTGGAAATGGCCAAAACCCTTATGAAATTGGAATAGCTCACTTGCTGTTTGAAGCAGCAAACTTTTAAAACTGCTGTCTTGTGTCATCAGTTTACAACATCACATATTTCCTTACTGTGTCAATGAGACTGCTAGGGATGTTTCCCTAATTAAATTTGTGAAAAAGTAAATTGAAGGAAAGGGATTTTAGATTTTATGTTTACTTCTGGAATTTAATCTTATTTTAACATGCATTCCTTCTTCAATCCTGTTTAGGGTATGAACTTCTAATTCTTGTCACCTTTGCTCTTGATGAAACTTCTATAAATACAGTCCCTGAGTCAGTGCTGTCTCTCACAACTGTGCTACAGTACAGGCAGTTAAATACTGAATGGATGGATTTGCCTTGGTTTAATGTGACCTTGGTGAAAAATCTTTGAGCACACCAAACCTAATTGTAAATACAAGTTTCCCCGTGGCACATAGCAAACACAATGCTGAATTCTGTATTATACTGGGAGTTAATGAAGTATAAACATGTCCTGAATGTCTTGTAACAGGAGGCAGCTACTTGTATTTTTATTCCTTTCATGTGTATGCACATGCATGTCTGGTAAATTCTAGCATTATGAGAAGACTGAAAAAGCTTGAGTCTCTTTTTTGCAAACCATAGCTAAACACAAGAAGAAAAGACCTTTAATCTACTGCTCTTTTTAAGAATGGATTTTGAAAGATGTCTGTGGTCATTCACTTCTTTATAATGAAAGGATGCGTAGCTCACTCTTTTATGTAAGTATTGTCATCTGCCAGTTGAATGGTGGGAAGGGATAAAGGAGAGCAAAAATAATATATGAGCTAGTAACTGGGCTTAGAACTTGTGTATCCTGAGCATTGTCAAAATATTCCCCATGGCTGCCCAAGTACTGTGTTCAACAGGAGCATCCTTCCTGGAGCTGTTCTGGTGGAGGATGTTGCAACCTTCTCTGATACCTTTTGCTGTCTCACACCCCACCTATCTTCCCCCAGCCCTCCTATCCCCCTTGCCCTTCTAAAGTTTTGAAAAGGGTGATGTGTCTGCTTCACAAATAAACTTTCCTGGAGAGTTTAGTTGGATCTGTGAAAGGATTTTTGAAGGCATCTTTCCCAGAAGTGTACTGTGTAGTTGTAGAGCTACGGCTCTCTTTTCTGGCTCCTTGTAATTCCTTCCTTGCCATTACATGGAGGTTTGGCCCTTTTGTTAAGAACCTTTTTGATTACGCATGCTGAACACAATCTTCAATTTAATATGTATCTTTTTGAGAATTCTGTTTGGTCTTAAAATTGCTTTGTGTTCAGAAGATAAAAGGGAAGCAATGCATAGAAAAGACAGCAATTCGGGTGGGTTTTTTTAATTTTTTTTCCTCCGAGGATGCTGTTTTCTCTTGCCCTCCTCTGCCCGTTCCTGCATGTATTGTGCACTCAAGAGCCTCAGTCTTCATAGGTTTGGAAGGGAACCTTTGAGGCTGGGGATAGCCTGAGCTGGACAGGCTGGAGAACTGGGAGAGTGGCAGGGAGGTGTGTCTGAGCTCCCCACTCCCCAGTGGAAGATGAAACTGTAGTTGCTTGGTTCATCAACCAGCTCCAGCCTCCTTCCTGCCTTCAGTTGTATGTTCCTTTGTAAATCCTTAGGGCTTTGGGGTTGTTTTGGGACTATTGCTGGTTGTGAAATTGCTGCAGGTGGAGAGCAGAGGACTTGACGTAACCTTTATAAAGTTTCTCCTTTTTCTATTCGCAAGGGGCTTCTACCAAAAGACTTTCAGAAGTGAAGGTTTTTTTAAAAGCTTTATAAGAAATTAAAAAATATTAGGAGTATTACTTGAAATTTAATATTAATAACCTGTTACAAGCCTGTCATTCTTAAAATGTTAGCAATTGCCATGTGTAACTTGCTTTCAGCTGTGCATGTATTCCAGGTTTTGTCTTGTGTGGGTTTTTCTGTCTTGCTGCATGGGTTTGTTTATGTAATAAACATTACATGGTAATTTCTGTATTCACTATATTAATGTTATAGCAGTGCCACGTGTACAAGTATATGCACAATTGGCTTTAAAAGGAAATAAGCTTTGGCCCAGGGTACTTTATCTAAAGCATAGTTAACTGGAAAGAATGTTGTTCTGCCCTGGGGCAAGTAATGTCCAGACAACAGAGCTGTCTCCTGCTCTTGTGACTAAATACTCCGAAAATTATCTCTAAATACTAACACTAAATTCTAGCCAGCTTCAAATGAAAATTTGTCTTTGCAGACAGATGAGTCGAATCTGTCAGTGGTGGAGAGCTGATGGTGGTCTTACACAAGATTTGCCTGTGAATAGCTTGGTGTTTGTCTTCTCTTGCTCGAGATGGTTTATTGGGGTAAGCATGCTAGGTGCTGTGATGATGAGCAGCAGAGATGGGATGTTCCCATGGGAAGGTGCCACACTGCAGCACGTAGCTGACTTAGAAACTGATGAGAGACTGTATTTTTTTTTGTGAGAGTGAGAGTCAGGTTGCAGTGGTTGGTGTAGATGAAACGGGTTCAGGACGTACTGATGAGGAGCATCTGCTGGTAGGAAGGTTCGTATGTATGCTCTAGACACTTCTGGCTCTTGGTGCAGTTTACGGGGTTGAGTATAACATCTGCTTCCTCCTGAAGCTCTGTCAGGCTTTATTTCAGACACGTTTGACTCAGACACAAAATGCAACATATAAGGCATTTTTGCAAATTTCTTCTTTTAGGGGTTATTAATAACTTCTTTTTTTTGCATGTATGTTCTCTACTAATTGAGTCCAATTTGGGAAGCTACTTAAAGGTGGGCTGAAGCCAAAATATCCAAAGTAATGCCTGGGAAAGAAGACCACTTGCACTTAATGGCTAAATTAGAGCAGTGTTTGGGGAGTGGGATTCTTTTAAAACATTTCCCCCTCCCCCCATTGGATACAATGAAGTCTTGTTCTAAGATCGTTCAGTCATCATAGAAATATTTTAAGAGCAGATTTGAGTCATTTGGAACAAATCAAGCTGTGGAGTTGTTCAGCTCTAGCCTCCAGTATTATTTGTGTTGCTGCAGAACAGTCCGGAAAAACTGAAGACAGAACGCTAGCGCATACACAAGTAACCGTGAACACAATGTGCCATGTGTAACTTATTTTCTATTCTTTGCCCATAGGTTCTGTGGCCTCCATCTTTGGAGCCACTGAAATCCCAACTGGGCAATGTCCTGAGCACATGTCTGGTGGTGACCCTGCTTTAAGCAGGAAGGCTGGAGTAAATGACCTCCAGAGCTCCCTTCCAATCCTCAGTTTCAACAGTTCTACAGCGCTGTTATTTTGTTGCTTATGTATGTATGTTTTTTGCATATCGTGCTTTAAAATATGCCCCATCGTTTAAGTTCTAAAGTTTGAACTCATTTTTATGATTCATCCCCTCCAGCTCTATTTAGTCAGTGAATACACACACTGAAGGATTGAGTAGCTGAATCTAGATTTTACCAAGTGAAGCATGTGAGACATACTAGTTATTTGTCTGGACTTCTGGAGGGCTGAAGGAATGCTGACTACTATGACACTTGCAGTATTACCCCTTAGGAAAGGAATGCAGAGAAGAGTTAGTTGTCTTCTGTCAGTGCCAGGCATTTAATGGGCTCTATAGCTTTATTCCTGCATGTAGGCTCTCACAGTGTTCCTACTAATCACTCTGATGTTTGGCAATTTTGAAGCCCTTCTCTCGCCCCTGCATGTATTCTGCATCATTCTATTCTCTGTCCTTGTGAACTGCTAATGAAACTCCTTAAATGATGTGAATGAATTGTGGTTACCTTTAACTTCTGTGGGATTCTGGGGTGGGAAAAATTCTGTATTCCAGGATTAATTTTCACTCATGTGAGCCATTACACTTTTGTGTCCTCCTGGGTTCACAGTGGAGGTAAGCACAGTAGTGAATTGGAGGGAAATTGTAGCTAGGACTCTTCATGGCTTGAATGAGGCTTAAGTACATATCTTGTGATTTCTCCTTTCTGAAGTCTGGGAGAATTTTAGGAAGTAGAGAGGGCCTCTGAGGGCTGCGTTGTAGATGTTTTTGCCAAGGCTGCTGGGATAGTGGACTTGAACATTGTCTGTCCTGGAAGTTTGGAGGAAAACTTTCCCGTTGAAATATTCTGTTTTCCAGGCTCACATGGAATAGTGAAAGGTAGAGATGCACAGCTTTCCTGGCAGTTTAATGTTTCAGACAGCTCTTCCACCTGACACTGAATAATAAATCAGCTTGTTCTTATCCTCTCTGTGGAAGGAGACAAGGAGAAATATGCCTACTCATTTCACTTGGGAAACAGGTAGAAACCAAACAATAAGAGTACAGTAAAGGAATGTGGTGGGAGAGAGCTGCTAGTATATGCAGATAGATATATATATATATATATATATAAAATATAACTACTCCACTGGTTTGTAGCTTGTTGTTCTAATGTAGCCTTTGTGGCCTAGTGCCCTAAAATATAAATGACTTATTGGGACTGAAGCAAATGGACCCTTTTAATGTGACACAAAGCCTGTTAACATTAAAATTGGTCTGATGTTCCCTTTGACCTCTCTATTGTTAGGGTTTTGGGGGAGCACATTAAGACATTCATTCCTTTCATGCTCCTCAGTGTGAGGGACTGCAGCTGGGGAACATCTTGGAATCTGGCTCATCTGGGGAGGCTTCTGGGGCTGGCAAAGCCCCTGTGAGGCATCTGTTTGCTTTTAAGGGTCTTGGCTCTGGGAATTGTGAGAACTGGCTTCGAAGAGCATTTATCAGCCCTGTGGTCTGCCGCTCTCAATGTGACTGTGTATGCCCTTTTTTCCACAACAGGCCTGAAAGAGCATTAAGGTTGACACTATATTTCTATGTGTGCGTTACGAGAAATGTATTTTCTTGTTTTTATTATCATTGTTCTCTGTGACAAGGGTCATCTCCATAGAAAGTGATTAATTTGATGAAACTGTTTTTCTTGCCCTGGGCTCCATTTGTTGCCTGGTACCATGCTAGTGTTGTCTGCCATGACCGTGCTAGTCATGTGTTAGCTTTGTCTTACTGCACATAACGTTAGGCTTTGTATGAAGAATGTGGCCTTAATCTTCAGTAGGCACTGCTGTAGAAGGGAACAGAGCCTCCACGAGATGTGGAGTTCATGCGGATCCAAGTTTTATTCCATTGCCTCTTACTTCAATGAGGCTCTAAAGCTGGAGTTTACTTCTGAAGGATTCCAGAGCTATCAGGAACAGCGCAATACTTGGTGTCTGTGCACCCAAGAATGCTCTCCATTGCTCAGGCTTAGATTGTTTAACTCCTGAATTGTTTAACTCCTCTTCTTGCGTTTTAAGATCTGTCTTAATGCTAGCTTTGGAACTGGTGCTGCAGCAGAGTGTAGTTGTACTGTTTTCCTGTTGGGTTACTGGTGTAGTGTCTTGAAATTTCAGGTCTGTAGATAATGGGTATATGTCTGTTTCTCTTTCTTATTGCAGTGCAAAAGACTGCAGTAATAATGGAAAAGTTATGTTCGAGGAATTTGAATAACATCTGTGGGGATGGCTAGAGTTGGTCTTACTTGATTTCTTTCATTTTTTTCTTTAACTTTCTGGCCTTTGTGTGCATAAAACTAGTGTCTGTTTATAATGCAACAAATCAACTTGCTCAAATTCAAGCTCTAAATATGAAATGAACTCCTGGAGAGACAGAGAATTCTTCCTTGTAGTCTTAAAAAATAAAACTGGTCTGCTTCAGTGTGTCACTGAGTACAAGATGTGACTCTCAGTTCTATGTTGGGATCACAGTTTTATTTTGAATTAATTGTGCTTTAGACATTAGTCCTGTATAGATGTACCCAGTGTTTCGTTTGAGAATGAGCAGCAAGGGTAGCAGTGACAGTGAATGCAAAGAAGTGTAATAGTGTCCAAGGATAACTAATAATATACTCTAAAGTTTCTTCTAAGGTGTTTTTGAGTGCAATGCTAGGCTACTTGGTGTTGAACTTTCGAAACTTAAATGTTTAGGAAAGAATGCCCTGAGCAAATGACACAATTACTGGTCAGGTTTTCTTCCAGCATAGGAGACAAACTTCAGCCTTTGGCTGAGAAACTGGAAGCAGTTAGGGCACAAAGAGGATGAGCCTGCCCATTCATATCTGAAGTGGACAAACAGCTACAGGCTCATGTCTCTTCTTCCCACTCTACTTCCTCCTGCACTTGGTTTTGTTCCTTTTCCTTGGTTTTCTGCTGAATTCCATTGCAGTCGCTGATCATCCTGCTGCCGCTGTTACCCTATGCCACTGTCTTGGCTGTCATCTCTTATCGTTTCCCTTGGACAAATACTCTTTGCCTTCTCCTTACAAGATTTGCTTTCTCCCTTTACCTGGTACTTCTCATGGCTCCTCATCTAATTGGTCTTTTTCTGACAATTTTCTTCTCCAGCTCACAGCCTTTTTCCTGTAGAACTCTTTCTCCCCTCACTGGTTCCCAGTAAGTTCAGATGACTCAGCCAGCTGGGCAGTGGCTTCATCTTTCAGGCCTGAGGCTGTCAAAAATGCCAGGCACTGCCAGGCATGGGTGAGGAGTAGAGAGGAGGAGGGTTAAACCTTGGTTTAAGGCCTCGTCTGTGCGTAGAAATCACTACTTTCCGTTGAACTTTTAAAAATAAAGCTGGGTTGAGTTAAGCTGAAGTAGGCTTTGGGATGTCCTATGCCAGCCTAAACTGGGATTAATCCAGCACAGATGTAAAACAGACATTACTGCTGCAGCAAAATCTGTTTGAACAAGAATTACATTTTCCTGGGTGCCACTCTGGAAGAGCGTTTAGCTTTCCTCCAAATTAGAAGACATTTGGAATGGGCTACTGGGAGCCCTTGTCAGGGATCTGGCAATCTTCTGTCTGAGGCATGTCATGCATCTGCTTTAGCAGAGTTCTTGTTGCCAAAAAATACAGCATGACACCTCTCTTGCCCTGTCACCAGAGAATGGCAGAGCTGAGGTCAGTGGAAAGCTTCCTCTGCTGACCTGGCCAGACTGATACCAGAAGGCAGGAAGCGGGCATATCCCTGATACTGGATCTCTGCCCAAACCAGCTGGGTCCTGCCGGGCAGAGCTCTGGGTGGTACTGGCAGCTGAGCCCTTCTGAAGGCTTTGGCTCCTCAGTGCACTGTGGCAGCCCCACATGCCCTACCCAGTCGGAATGCCAATGAATGAAGGGTTTGTCTCTGCAGCTGTGATGCAGCTGTGTGCCCCCTGCATTCCAGCTAGTGGCCTTGAGCAGCTGGCTGGGGACAGCACAGGCTGGCTCTCTGCTGCTGGCCTGGGAGCTGTCACTGACCGCTTGGAAGCTTTGCAGGATAAAGGCTTTTCATTGCTGCCAGTGTCTGCCAACTCCTATTGCAATTAAAGGGTAATCTTTTCTAAATGGTGCTAAATTAAGGCTTAATCCCTCCCTCATGCCACATAAGAGGATGAATCCCTGATTTTATGAAAACAGCTTATTGTTTGGGCCACTGTCCAGCCAACCCATACAACAATGGTCCTGGATGGTTTGTCTGTGGAGAGGACTCACACTTTTTAATCCGTCTGCCTGTAGATCCCACTCCAAAGTCCCCTATGAGGTGTATGGAGAAGTAGAGGAGTTATTTACCACTTCCTTGTATGGTCTCTGGTATGAAACTTGCGAGAAGGTTTCCTGTTGCTGAAGTCCTTACCCTGGATGCTGTGGTGGTGGAAGATGACTTTGCCTGTGACTGTGTGTGCTGGGTCCGTGCTGTTGGCTGTCCACTCACTAGCCACCAGCTGTGTGCTGTGTAAGTGTTGCATCAAAGCAAACAGTCCTGGCAGTATGGGTTGGTTTGTTTTAATTAAGGCAGCTGTGTGCATAAAACTGTAGTTAAAATTATTGTTATTTTACATAAGGCTGCTGCCACAATATAAATCAACGAGGGGGTTGACTTTTCACCTCTCTTGCAATTGCTGATCTGGATTAATAAACAACAAATTTCATCTTTGGGGACAGGAGGAGACTGCCTTTTGAGCCCTTGTTAAGACTAGTCTTTTATGCCTCTCCATAGGGGAACTACTGTGTCTGTAGAGCAAGATGCAGTCAAAATGTTTATTTGCTCATAAATACATGGATTTGTTTAAAGAAAGTGCAGTCAAATAGGATGGAGGGAGGGAGCAGTAATGGGGACACAAGTTTGTGGGCAGCTCATCTGTGAAACATATCCAGAAGCTTGCTTTGATTCCATGTTTTTACACAAATTCCTTGAGGGGAAAAAAATAATTTGGAGAATTTCAGTGGGATAATTCTAGCAATAGGATCTGAAATATACTATTACATAAAATCCTCTTAAAATCCTTATTATGTAAGACTTTTTTTACCATCCTGTTCACTTATGATTCTATATAGCAGTGTCTGCTATATAGCATTACTACAAAGATCAGACCTGGTGTGGGCTTTCTTGATCTGTCTGCAGCCCAGAAGTAGGTGGCTCCTGAATAATATGGTCCTCACCCAAGTGTAAGAGTGAGTGGTTCTGGCTGGATGCTGGCAGAGGGGTTCACACTTATCACCTTCTCAGGCATGTGACCTTGGGCAACTGAACTTTCATAAGAGATGTTTAAATTATTATTAGAGGCAACAAAACCTGCATTATGTTCCTACTGAACATGAGGTCACGTGTTTATCTGTTTTAAGATGCATTTTCAGTTAGCAACCACGTGAAGGGCCCCTGGCTGGAGGATGGTGACAGACATGAATGAATCTGTGACAGACATTCCCCATCTAAGAAAACAAAAACATAGGCAAAACAGAAGAGCTGGCTGGACAGCTGTTATGGTGACAAGTGGCCTTTGAATTTATCCTTGGAGCAGTTAAAGATACTGATGTTGAAGGGCTTTGTGCTTTGATTGCCAGCTGATTGCTGTTACATAAGCATATTGCTGGTGTAGCTGCATTTCATAGCTAGAAATCCAATACCGTCATGAATTCTTTTTTCTTTTGTGCACCCTGCACCTGGCTGCATGGATTTTCTGTATTTTGCATTCTGGCTTGTAGCTTCCTTGGCTGTTCATCTGTATTCTTACTCTAGCCTGTTTGTGTTTCCAACAGCCTTATTCCCTTATAGTTCGGGCAGGATACATAAAATTACATAAGCTTTAATGTCTTTAATGTGCAACCCATTTGGATCAATGCCATGCTGCTGAATTGTCAGGGAGGAGAACCTTCAGCAGTAGGGAAGATTGCCTTTGGGCTAGATTTGGCTACTGATCTCTCAGTTTGACGGTGTAGACTTTTGTCAGGCAGCATGTGTGCAGAGCACAGGCTGGACACTGGCTGCAGCTGGTGACTTGCATTGCTTCAGCTTTGCTTTTGCAGCAGTTCTGTGCTGGTGAAGATTGTGCTATATTCACAATGGCAATCTTTGTGTGTGTGTGTTAGACTAAAACCTTGTGAGGAGATGTCTACACTTAGGGCCAATAGATAAACTGGAAATTTGTAAGATTCTGGGTTAAACATAGATCTGATTGAAGAAACGTGAATTGGCCAAAGGAGCTGCAAGATTTCATAAAGTGACATGGTTTTGGTTGTTTGGAGAGTTCTAACTGAGGGAATGCTTGGCATATAAACACAAGGGCATTGCACAGTGTGAGAGGGGCAAGCCCTAAACGGTTCTTAATGGAGATCTGAAATTCATAGCAGCACGACCCCTGCAGTCACTGCCTGGAACTGGTAGTCTTTTGTAACTGAACAACACACGATGCTTATTAAAATCATTAAGAGCTGAAGAATGAAGACTTTGTTTTGAAATATTTTTTTTTTGGCACTGACCATGGAAAAAAATTAGTATCTGTATTGAGTGAGGTTTTTTGAGTGTGTTTAAATTGTTTTATTAAAACCAGCAATAGTACAAAAAAAAAGTGTCAAAAAATCCTGAACAGAATGGCATACTTGCACATCTGGGAAAGATTTCAAATATATTGAGTACTTGTGTTTTTCCGTGATACAAACAGGATGTAGCTATGTAGCATGCAAAATGGCTTAGGTATCTCTTTTTATAGGGTCCATTTTCTATACTTGTGTTTATTAGTCAAAATCTCTACTATCATTCACTTACATTCCTGTAAATGATAGCAGAACTTAAGCCCTTGGTATAAAATTTAGGGCAGGTAGTGGAAGCAGGAAAGACTTTGTTCTAAAGTTGTATTTCTGAGCCAGCAAATATGACTGAAAATGGCAAAAATGGTACTTGTCAATAAGTTAGCTGGAAGGCCCTTGCTTTTTGCTCCTATGAGGCTGTGGAGTTACTGAGTAGACTGAGGAGGAATGCCTTTCCCTCTCAGTGGCACAGCTAGTTAATGTGTTGCTCTGACAGCCATTAGAGAAGGAATGTAGCTTATCCATGCTTTAGACAGACCTCAAGTTTTGTTTGGGAATGTCAAAGTGGTTACGGTTAGGGATGCATTTTATTCTGGCTTCATGTGGAATTTCAAGGTTCATTTTGATGATTATATGTCAAGGAAATAAAGGAAGAGACTTGTGTTAATCTTGATTTCATCAGTACCTTGGTGTTCTTAAAAAAACCTTTGAAATTCTGCAGAACTGAAGTTGTTCGTCGTAATCGAAGAACCCAATGTTAATGAACAAAGCCCAGGGCTGGAAGGTTAGGTTGTTTGTGTTTGCCTGAGGGATAACAGGAAATAAGTGTCTGCTTGTTACTTGATGCCAAATGTGGACATATTTATGATTTGAGTGGAGTATGTGATGAAGTCCGAGGTCTGGATGCCAGGTAGGTGGGTATCTGTTTATCATTCCTCAGGTGGTTGGAAAGTGAGTATCTGGAAATACAGTGTTCGTGTATCTACAAAATGGAGGTAAATGAATGTGAAACTGGTATAAGGAATTTTTTTTTTATCTATAGTACAGAACAAGAATTTACTTTATATTTCAGGGAATGGCCCAGGAGCATAAAAAGCAAGCAGGAATCTTTCTGATGATAGTACTTGCTAACATTCTTTAATTATTAAAACAAGATAGCACTTGAAAGAATCTACATTAGAGGTACTGAAACTGCCCAAGGTACCATCAGGCCTGAACTTTGGAGACTGTGGGTTTGCTCATAAGGTAGAAAACAAAACTGAACTTAAATCATGAAAAGTGTTTCAATGTTTGGAGAGAAGAGGCACTTGCTTTGCAGCTGATAGTCTCATGAGAAAGTGGTGATGTAGGACCTCTCAGATGGCCACAGAGCAGTGACACATCTGAGGATAACCTAGGTGCGGTCACTTTAGGTGCGCTGGATGCTGCTAGAGTGGGCTTGGACAAAGGGGCAGGATCCATAACATCTTCAGCACGTATGTGACGGTGTGCAGGTCCCTCTGTTGTGCTGTTTTAGCCAAAACTCTTGCTCTTGCCAGTAAGGAAAGTGCCTGTTATTGCTCTGTTTTGACAGGTATTCTGCTCCAAAATAAGCAGAGACTGCTGTAATCCTGACAGGGCCCTGTAAAAATAGCTGTCAGCTTGCTTGTGCTGCCGTGTGCTGGGGGGCTTCCTCCCCTCCTGTGTGGTGCCGCTGGGACCCCTCCAGAGACGGGGCTGTACAAGTTTGAAAACAAACCAGTGGGAGGCACCAAGTCAGAATAACAATTTAATGGAAATTAAAGAAAAGGGGAAAAAAAGGTAAAAGAAAACACTGTCAAACTGACAGAGTCAAGGTACAACCTGACACCCTGTTAGGCAGGGTGGTGGTAGCAGTCTGGTAGAAAGGTGGCTGCAGTCCTCTGAAGCAGTGATCCTGTAGTAAAACAGTCTGCTCTTCCTCAGGAAGTCCAGTGGTGGCTGTGGAGCTCCTGTCCTCTGGAAACCCAGTGGGAAGCCGGTGTCTCTGGTGTTCAGCCTCAGATTATATCCACGATGGGATGCTTGGTTCCTCCCTCTGGGTGGAGCATCTCACAATGGGGTAATGAGTCATGAGGCAAAGTGTTGATTAGGCTCATTAACAGAAGATAGTCCGGAGGGAGTTCTCTCTGAGTCAGGCGGCAGGACAATGATGGGCAATTAACAACAGAAAGATAGCCTGGGGGGAGGAGGCAAGGAAACACTGCCCCACCTGATTTCAACGGCTGATGGGGATGGTAATAGAATACACTGCAACCCAGGACAGGGGCCCTAAGGGAAGCCTCTGCTTCCTGTTTGCCAGTGTTTAAGTCATGCACCGGGGCTTCACTTCCTCCTGTATTTTGTAGTTCTCTCTTTCCTAATCCTCCCCTTTACTCCAGAAAGTGTCCCATGGAGTTGAGCAGATGAAAATGCACTTGTCCTCCCTTTTTTAAGTGATGGTAAAACCCTGTCCCTGAATTGTTTCTGACACTGACACCACTGACAGGCAGACATCTGAGGGCGCTGGGCAGTACCTCACCAGCCACACGGAGTATAGATTGAGCTGGGTGCTCCGGATTAACTGGTGCACACCAGTGACTTGGCTGTGTGGCTGTTGCAGCTGGCAGTTGCTCGCTACAGGGTGTTTGTAGAAATTGCATTATGAGAAGAAGTTTTGTCCCTCTCCCTTCTTGCTTTTTAACCCAGACCTTAAAACAGAGGCTCAAATATGTCTAATGTTTATTTTTTTAAGCAATACACGACCATAATGGGCAATGGTAAGTGAACAAGCTGTAGTTCAGTGTGAAGCGTGGATGTAGGCTACAAGCAGAGGGAATCGAGAGACTCCTCTGGAGTTGTAAATACTGTGCTAGTAGGACACAAAAGATTATGCCATTGTATTTGGGTTAAACTCTCTGGATTTTTGCTTAGGTTCTAGGGGGGAAATGAGTTTGTTATTCAGGTGTAACAAATCCTTAATGAGAGGTCAATTAGATAACAAGAAAGTGTCTGCTTTTGCCATGCAGAACTAGCTACCAGTGGTACATTTGATGATATGCCTTGTGCAGTCGTGTGTGCGCATGTGCGTGTGAGAATGGTGGAAGACCACTAAAACCAAAAAGCCTGACTAGTAGTTTAGGTTTTTATAAAGCTCTTCATGCAAAGGTCCATGAACAGCAGAGCTCACATGAGCACAGGTAATTTTGACATATTCAGGAAGTGATTCCACACTTAGCATTAGTCTCCTTTAATACTTCAGTGATTAAAAATCTGCTCAGGTATTTTAAACAATTAGTCTGAGTTTTTAAAATTTATTTTGTTTTCCCCCAAAGTGCCTCATGTCCTGGTTCGTTCTGCTACCAACAACTAACAGGTATTTATATGTACTGGGCTGTGTTTATGCAGCCGTATTTCTGACTCCTTGTAGAGCAGGGTTTGTTCACAGAAGCCTCTACTATTGTCACATCAGAGGAAGCCTCTATGCTGGTAAACAAGCAGCAGGGTAATAAGCTGTACATTACATATGTTTTTCAGGATGCAACTTACTTCCTTGTGTTATTTCTAGAGTGGGTGTGCCTGCGCAGCAGGCAAGCATTGTTCTTAGGAGGATTCCTCATGCAATGAGATGCTAATGCTATTAGCTATTGTATTAAAAAAAAAAAGGAAGACATTTACTTGAGTATCGCTGAAGGATTTCGTGCTTACTGTTAGCCATACAGATAAAACGTCCTTGGTTAGGGAGCAAAGCCAGTGAAGAGGATGGAAAGAGTTTTCTATCACTGCTCTGTGTGTGTGTGTGGTCCTTTGGTTACCAATAATTAAAGAGCGAGTGGAAGCTGTGTCTTCGCATCCCTAAACTCTCAATCTTGCTCCCAGTTAAAACAATTATCTTCTCAGTTCTCTAATTATTCAAATGCTGGGTTGGGGCAGAGGAGGTGAGAGAGAGGTTAAACTTAATTTCTTGGCACTGGCTGCGGAGCCAGGGAGCAGTTCCTTTGGTGCCAATTTAAACTCTTGGTTGACCTTGTAGAAGCCTGCAGTTAAACATCGGTTGCGTAAGTAGATTGTGCTCATATGTAGTAAGTAATCTTTCTTGTGTGGGAACAAGGATGTTCTATCTTATGCTTTATTTTTATGCTCCTTTTATAGAAAAGTAGTTCATAATATTGCAGTAACTCTTTTTTAATTCCGGAGTTAATCACATTGAAGCACGTTCAGCAGGCTTTTACGCCAGTAGATGGGCAGCCTGATACTCCAAATTTCTACAACGTCACTTTGTTTCCTTACTGTGTATTACTTAATGGTCACCTAAGGATAAGTGAGCTCTGCTGCAGGGTTGCGCTGCAGTGACACTCTGGGAGGTGTAATCCTTCTCCAGCTCACACCACAGCATTTTATGGAAGGCAGTGTAGAATTATTTTGTGTGTTAGCTGGGCTTTCACCAAAGAAAGTGTAAACCATTATTTTAACAAAATGAAAGCCAGACCAAGGACTGGACTCTCTCCTGGAGTGTGCACAAATCTTCACCATTGCATGACCTCTTGGAAAGTGCTTGCTGTCAGTATGGAGTGGGCTGACATGGTGGGAAGTGATGTAATGTTTTGAAAAGCATCACAATTTCACTGAAGGTGCCAGATCTCCTGTGAGCTGTTGTTTGTGAATCTATGCCTGCTGCTTAGTTAAGGTTTCTGTTTGGTCCCTGGGGATATTTGAGTCCTACTCCTAAACTTGTGAAAATGTGAGAGCTTTTGCCATGGTGAGGAACAAATGAGGAGCTGAGGCCTGTATGAGTGTACTGGCATCCAAGTGGTGGCTGGTCCCAGGCTGAGCATGGGCTAGGGCTGTGGATGAAGGAGGTGGTGGTGCTGGGCTGGAGATCCAAGATTGCCAGGAGGAACTTGGTCACACCTGCTACTTGCAGGGCCACACACATTCCCAGTGCATATGCCCGACAGACTTCAGGAAAACCGTTGTGTTCAAATAGAAAAAAAAGATTTTTCTTGCGAGTCATATGTGGGGCAGTTAAACTATTTCCATTTTTGGTCTAATGTGAAGGACAGAATGCATATACTGGCTTTGCTAAATATAAGTTGGTTTTAGTAAGTTTATAAGTTGTCTTTGGTAAGTATAAGTCCTCCTAACTTTAAATACAGCTACATACACGTTTAGAGGACTGAGATCTCATTTGATTTTTCTTTCATGCTGTTGCAGAATCTTTTAGTGGTATTGTTGTGTTTTAACTCTATCCAGCCTCCAAACCCCACACAGCCACTCTCTCACTCCCCTACCAGTGGGATCAGGGAGACAGTCGGAAGGATAAAAGCTAGAAAATTTGTGGGTTCAGATAAAGACAGTTTAATAACAAAAGCAAAAGCTGTGCACACAAGCAATGCAAAGCAAGGTATTAATTCACTGCTTCCCATGACTGGGCAGGTGTTCAGCACCTGCAGGAGAGCAGGGCCCCATCCCGCGCAATGGTGACTTGGGAAGACAAATGCCTTCACTTCATATGTCCCTCCTAACCTTCTTCTTCCCCCCAGCTTTATATCCTGAGTATGTATCTGAATATGATGTCACATGGTCCGGAATATCCCTCTGGTCAGTTTGGGTCACCTGTCCTGGCTGTGTCTTCTCCTAGTCTCCCAACTCTCTTTACAATATGGCAGTACAAAAAGCAGAAAAGGCCTCGTCTCTATATAAGCCCTGCTTACCAATAAACAAAACCAAATTATATCAACCCTCTGTTCAGTACAAATCCAAAACATAGCCGCTTACTAGCCACTGCGAAGGAAATTAACTCTGCTCCAGCTGAAACAAGCACAATAATGAAATTTCAGCTGACCCTGAAGATAGCATTATGATGCAC
Organism: Corvus hawaiiensis; assembly: GCF_020740725.1. Lineage (NCBI taxonomy): Eukaryota > Metazoa > Chordata > Aves > Passeriformes > Corvidae > Corvus > Corvus hawaiiensis. Next base: position 23,880,489 of record NC_063223.1, on the reverse strand, counting down.
AAGGCTCAGTGAAAGGGGACACATTAGCATGTGCATGGCTGGTGTTACTGAGCAATAGTTAGCACGTACCTCACTGTCAGGTTATGTCCGTAGGTTGAAGGTGATATTGAAATTGGCCAGATAGAAACCTTCTAACACAGTTTTGAGTATTAGAAAGCAGGCATTCTTTATTGCAGCCGCGGTTGCTTGGAGGATCCCTCCTCTGTCAAGTGCCCTGGTAAACAGAGTTTTTAACATACGCACTGGTTACATATTCATTAGCTATCCCTGCTTACATCATATGTACGTGTTACTTTATTTTACATAGTTGCACCCGTTATTGGAAGTCCTTGTATGTTCTTTGGGGTATTCTTTGATGGTCTTCAATTTCTGTTGTCTTTTTAGGTGGCTGTTTCTCAACCGCTGCTTTTGAGTAAGTGCAATATCATTGTTTTGCATGGCTTCTGCTTTGTCAGCCTTATCTATTTCTGCAAGGCTGCATTGTTCCCTTTATTTGATAAGAGTAAAAAAATTGTTCTATTCTACTATCCTTATCAAAGGTGAAGATGAGGAGGAAGGCAGTGATGTCAGCAGAGGTACTCCATGATGCGTTTGCTCAGTTTCCAGTGATTTATTGATCAGGTGCTTACTGAATAGCAGTGGGTATCTTTTGATTAGTAGCACTAGATGAAAGTTTTTTCTTCTATGAATTATGACAATAAAGGCTGTGTGAGGCATGTACTTAAGATAACCCTGCATTGTCCTTTATGAAATGTGTAATTTCAGTAAGATGTTGTTGAGTTTTAAGTAAAGAGCTAACATTTTAAGAAGGAACAGGCTGCTTCTAAGTTTCTAGTGTCCACTGCACCCTTTGAAGGTTCATAACATATCTTCTCAGGACTAATTATGGGCTTTAGTGAAATTATTCTTAAAGGTCAGCTGCGTGTAATACTTAGAGATCACTGCTCCTGGTTTTCAGTTTCTAAAAATTATTTCATTATAGATAATACCTACATCAAGTTTCTGCACTGTCATTTGTAATGCATGTCCTGACAGGTGCTTAGTTCGAGTGCCTGCAGAGGAGCGACAGTCTTAACAGGACACCACCGTTCAGAGTCCATTTGCAGTCACTTCTTGTTTCATATGCAGGGGAAGATGACCCAATGACCTGCTTAACAGGATCAGCTGATGTTGTGAACTGGCCTGTATGAATAAATAATTCCATCAAATTTAGCAGAAGGGTTTAAAAATTAGCAATTGATGATCAAATTTCCTGCAGCATGACTTCTGGGAAGAGTGAGTTTGAGCTGCGTTTTGATACCACAATGGGCAGGTAAGGGCACCCTTTGCACTTGTAAGTAGAAATTTCTAGCCTCCTCTGCTGTCAAGCTCCTAAACGGTGCTGATGTTCAGCAGCATTAACTCCTTCTCCTGCACATCTCCATCTTTCTTTCCTTTGAGGTCTCATCTGGAGCTGTGTAGATGTTGCTGGCAGCAGTTCATTGATCTGTTATGATGCACAGCAGAGAAAGATGCCTCAGTATAGCTTGTTTTATGTTTTTCCTTAACACATCAGACATAAAATTATCCTGAAAGGAGTACTTTTTTCTGTTGGCTTGTGTGTCATTCCACCTCGACTTTCTGCTCTCACGTGCACCTTTTCTTTATTTATAAGAAAGCACAAATGTATGCTCACGAAAACTTCCATTCCTCTCTGGTTTAAACTCAGTAGAATGCGATCGGGTCCTTTCTAATTCTCCTTCCCTGCTACAGTTACAGTAATTTTTATTACAAAAAAACCCCAGCTAAAACCAGAATCCCAAGCCTTGGCTGAGTGCCCATTGCAGTCACTGAGAACAACTGGAGTAGCTGCTGGTTGGTACTTGCTGGAGGGCTGTGCAGAGGGCTGTTGGCTGTGTGGCTTTCCTGGGAAGGTGACTAAGGAAGAAAGCAGCGGCAGGTTTTGAGGTGGCCATGGGGACACCGTCCTGCCCACTGTCTCCAGAGCAGGACATTGGGGATGAGGAAATGCTCCACACCGTCAGTAAATGTACTTTTGATGTCAGTAGTCACATGTGTTTGTGAGTGACAGAGACCACATTTTGGGAGGATATGTATTTAGCTAATTTATAGCGTGAGCTTTGAAACAAAAGTAGCATTCACATCAAAAGCAGCATTCACATCCACGAGGGTGGCGATGCCCACAGTCTTTCATGGCAGTGATGAATGACAGTGGTGAATGAAATAGCTTGTGAAGAATGTCCTTGGCTTTTAACTCCAAGCTTTCCAAGACCACTGCTTGGAGGTCAGAGTGGACAGTAATGAGTCCTGGCAGGGCTGGCTTTGCTCCCTTGACACCAAAGGGAGAGAGCATGTGTACCTTGATCACAGTTTGGTGCCTGCAGCTGATGGAAGGGAGGATGAGTGCTGATCTCTGTTAATCAGTACAAAGCCTCCTGAAAATAAAAAAGACTTGAATCACTCTTGAGTAGTGGTAGAGAGCAACTGAAGGAAAGTGTCTTGTTTGATGTTTAGTCTCATGACTTTTATCCTTGTTTTTAAAAAAAGGACATCTTGATTAATGGCACCTCTTTTTATTGGGGGCTTGGGTTCTGTTTAATTTTTATGGGTAAACCATTTTTTTACTGCGAGAGTAGCTAATGATAGCCTTCTAAAAGGGGCAGTTTCTGCAAATCCTTCTTGATCTTCAGCACAAAAGCAATAGAAACCCATCTGCTAGAGTGCTCCCAAACCTCACCACAAAGGTGAGTAGGCACCTCTGTGTGTGTTTCCTCTGGTGATGGATGTACATGGTGCTGCTCTCCTGGTGCATGCATGCATCACTCTGCTTTTCAAACTTGATTGAGAAAGTCAAGGAACTCTTTTCAGACAAGCTCTCCTTTATTGCCTTTCTCATGTATTTATGTCGGCTTTTCTTGTCAATGAGTTTGAAACTAATTCCTCTTCTTCCTAATACACATCTTGGAGGAATGTGTCCATGTTCTGGTCTGCTTGTGGTGGTGCAGCAGCCGTGTTAATGTGACTGAGATAGCAAGAAGTGCTGAAGCATCTCATAAACATCATTGTTTGAGTGAAGGAAAGGGTTAATGCCTCATGCTGCTTCATCTGTTGAGGGTGGTTACCATCATATAGCAGTGTTTCACTGCAGAGAAAAGGCCAGTGTGGCATTTACTAATGACTGCCCCTGCTGCTTAACATTTCAGCATCATGTATGGCTGGATGCGCAGCCTAGAAAATGGGAAGAAATGAGGAGATGAACAGGTAAGGGAGGCTTCATTTGAGAAGAAATGAGCATGGGGATCGATAATGTCCAGAAGTTGATTTGTATTGTGGAGTTCTGTGCTCTTTTAAGATTTTCCTCCCTCTTCCTTAGTTTTTCAGCTCATATATAAGCAATTGTGTCTCTCTGCCCCCTCCCTACTTCTTTAAATGGAGAACACAAGCTTGGGTTTACTTGACAAATGAATTTTTAAGCAATTTATCTTATGAAATTCCTTCACTGATATATTTGTGTTGTTTTCTGCTTGCTTGGGTGTGTTTCTGCATGGCACAGGAACCTCCCTGTCATTTTGACTGAGTATGAGGGAGATGTTACTTGCTCTGTTTCCTCATCTGTGTCATCTGAGGGCAGGTGGGCTGTGACTTTCCCTGTCAGTATATCTGCTTTAAGCAGCTATGAGACTTTTTTTTGCCCTTCCCTAGTTGCCATGGTTCAATGTGTGTAAGAAGATAGGTACAGAGTGAAGGTAGTGCCCTAGAGACAGTGCAGGGCAGCCTCCAGAGCCTCTAATGATCCCTGTCCAGCACCTGGATTCTGGTCAGCTCTCAACAGGCCTTTAGGGACACCAGCTCTTTGCAGAGGTTCGTAGAGCGTTTGAGATCACACTGGGTTTGTTGAGAAAAAGCCCTTTCCAGCATCACCTTGGGGGGTTTTATTTGATAGTGGCATCCCAGTATTTTGTGTTAGTCTTGATTTTAGCAGTCTAGTTCAGGAAGTCCCAGAAGATATGGAACCATAACCAGCATACTTTGGATGATTTTTGGGCTAAGTAGAGGTCAGGAGTGACAGACCACAGAGGCTAATAAGGCAGAGCTGTTCTGATTTTCCTGAAGGCCCTGGAGTCTTGCTTTTGAGCAAGACTGAGATCAATCTTTGCATCTCCCATATCACAGCAGCTGTTCTGAGAGAAGCATTTGGAATTCTCCAATAAGCGTATTTCAGAGATTCTTCACATTTCATGCGTTCAGTGAACAGCTGTGCTGTGATAAAGAACTTTCAAAAGGTCATGTTTAAAATCTTAACAATCTTTTTAAGAACTTGATATCTTAGCAGTATGCTAAACTTCACAGAATTGGGAAAACTTTCTTCTCAAAGCTTGGAGTTTTATAGGAAAGCATCCTTCACTGTGCTGGGTTTCATGCAAAAAACTATCTGCATCTGCGTGATTGAGATCTTGTTCCTCCTGCAACATAAATAGATGAATCTGTGTAATCATCAAACCTAGAGGAAGCTTAACCTTTTCTTAAGTCTGTCTTTTGGAAATCAGTACTTTAAACTCAGTCTAAATGTAGTTTGATCCAGGGCTTCATTTGAAGTGAGCTGGGTTTGACCATTTTGCGTAACATTGCAGTTTTTGGATGAGTCTGCCTCATCCATTTGCTGTCCAGATCCTTTTTTCCATTTGTAATTGTTGTGGAGAGCTTTGAATTGTTGAGATTTAAGACATCATTGTCTGAAGATTAAATTTGTATTAATCTCCTTGATTTAGCAACAATATTTTCTGGGCTATTTAAGAATATGCTGGCATGTGTTTTCTACATGCCTTGAGTCTGCTGATGTAAGTAATTCAGCAAACGTGAAATTTGATTTAATAGCATTTTCAGTACTAATTTTGGTAAACCTTCACCAGCAAATTATGGTAAATTTTCCGTGGGTTTCATGTTATAATTGGCCTTTGGGAAAGGCTGCCTAGTGTATTTGAAATAAGAGAGGAGAAGGACCTCGTGGACTGGCATGTCTGGTAGGGGATGGCAGCTTGACCAAAGGAAACCTGTCAGGGTTTCAGTCGATTTGCAGCTTTGGCAGCAGGTTATTAGCAAGAGCCAAAAATTAGCATCCAAACGATTTGGTGCACTTCTCTAAGCTCGCTGCCCTCAGACCACATAAATGCGAGCCCCCAGCTGGGAAGTGTTTCATGTTTGCCTGGTCCAGAGGTAAATGGCTATACAGAATTTGGGGTTATCTGTTACAGAATTTGAGGTTGTGTGTTGGGGGTTAGAGGTTCATTTATGTTAGTTTCAGATGGTGTTAAACCCAAGGAGGGCTTTTGATGTGTGTCCCGTGCAGCTTTCTGAAGAGATAGTTGTGAGTAAATTGTAACCTTTGTCCAGCAAAGTGCTTTCCCATGCATTGACAAGCACAGCTGAGTAAATAGCAAGACAGCATTTCGGTTCATGAACTCTTTGATTTTGCTTTTGCCCTGATCTTGGGAATCTGGAAGATAAGAACTTTGATAATCCCTTAACATTAGTGTCTCGTAATTCCTAGAGGCAGCTGTTGAGCAGAACATGGTGTTTTGCTGTCGCGATAGAGGGGAAACCCAGACGCTCAATATGAGTGATCAGCAGGAATCCGATTTATTGATTGTACCAGAACTCCTTATATACTAACAATAATAAGCTTTATGCATATTCGTAACGGCGCATTCTAAGTGGTTCACGTTGATTAAGCTGATTCTAAACCCCTCCTTAGACCCCCCTTTCGTGGTCAGCAGTTCTGCCTTTTTCCCTGGCCTTCTAACCACAGATGTCCATTGTTTTGCTGCCAAAACCTAACCTTGCTGGCTCTGCAAATAAACCCATAGTTCAGCCATAAGACTCAGTGGTGGTTCAGTTACTGAGCAAGATCCATGTAATATTCTGTAACTTCAGTTGTCACATAGGATGTGTGGTGCATTGTCTTATGAGACCTTGCTCAGCTAGCTGCAAGGGCCTATGTGCCCGTTCTCACGTAGCCAGCTTCTCAGATCAGTAAGCTGCAAAGAATCTGTATATCCCGAATCTATATGTCCCTTTTCACGTGACCAATCTCTCACAATTCCCCTGTTTATATTAGTTTGAGCAAGCAAAACTCCCTGAGTTAGTTGATCTACACGTTTGGCTAAACAAGAAAATATAATGTGTGCTCCAAGCAATAGCAAAAGTATGATGCCGACCGATCTAAGACCTTCTTTTATGAGACTTACGGCCCAAACTCCAAGTCCTCCAAAGGTCCCTTGAAACCATCTATCGAAAGGACTGTCCTGAACAGTGAGCTTTTTGGTATGTTCATTTTGCAGCCCTCACATCAGAAACTTTTATTTTGTGAAGAGATATTCCAAAGCCTATCATTCCAATAAAACTGTGAATAGTTTTCTTCCCTAGTAGACGGAAATAGAGGTTTTGGAAGAGGAGGAAGAGCAGGGTAACTTTGACTTCTGCTTCTGTGTTTTAGATAATGTTAAAGTAAAAATAGATGGGCAGGTGCTGGACTCCAGGATGTATGAAGGTTTAGGGGTTTCATGCATAGCAGTAAAAAGTGAGTTTTCCTTTTACTAGCTTGATTTAAGACAGGTCTGGGCTGTAGCTATGGCAGGTAATTGCATTACCCTGTAATTTTGCACAATTTTGTTAAAAGTTACATTTCCTGTTCTACGCAGGAATTATGAAAATGGTTTGTAACAGTGATGTCTGAGGTTGTTTCTAAGTACGTACAAGAAAGATAACAAAGCTTGGTTAGAATGGGAGTGCTTTTCAAGTGTTCTCTTTTAAATGCATGCAGCTTGAATTGTTCCAGGCTGCCTGTCCTGATGACCATGGCTCTTAAGGAGGTTTCTGATGTTCTCTGTGCGTCAGAGTCCGTTTACTCACAGTTCTGTACTCCAAACAGTCATACTCAAGCTAACAGCAGGGTTTCTGCTGACACTTCACAAGCACGCTGGCTGAAAGCAAATAATAGCCTTACTGCACAGCAATAACTGTAGCCCACAGAGAACAGCGGCTTCCTTCAGTGGGAGTGACCATGAGCTTGTTTCTGTTAGTGTGTGTGAGCAGTTCTGATTTGGTTGGGTCAACTGTGCCAGCTGGGACAAGCCATAATAAAGGGCAGTTTCTGAAATGGGAGCCTCACTGTTGTAGTGAATGGAAAAACCTCTCACACATAAAAATAGTGATAACTTATTGAACTTCACCTTGCCATCACCAGAGAATAAGAGAGTTGTGATTGATGTCTCAAAAAACAGTGAATGGTTGACAGTGGACCATGGAATTAACAACACACCTTCAAGCCTCTGAACAAAAATACACATTCTTATACGGAAATGTGGGAAACCTGTAAACTGATGAAAAACTGTCGTGTAAGAGTAAGATTTTAAATACAGAATTCATTGCTGTAGGATTTTACTGAGGCCAAAAATGCATAAACCTCTGAAAAATAAAGGGGTATTTTACCTGGATAACTCAATGTTAGTAGCTCTTCCAAATTTACATTAAGCATTCTCCTTCGAGGCTTAAGGCAATCCCCAGCTTGGGGAGATTATGTGGTTTGTTGCACCTTTCTCTGAAGCATCTGGCATTAGCCTCTGTAGAAGACAGGATACTGGATTAAAAAAAAAGCCCAGTCTCATCCTCTGTGGCAGTTTCTGTGTTTAAATACTTGCTGTCAATTGTGACTTGGGCAAAATGATGATAGCTTCTTTCCAGATGTTAAAGAAACCCAAGGCCTAGCATCTGCCTTGGAACTTTCACAAGCAAATTAGTCATTATTCTTAAGAATCCCTCCCTTAGTGGCATTACTGAGCTCCTTGATGGAATTATGCCTGGACTCTGAGGTCTGGCTGATCAGCTGTGGCTTTAAGTGTCCTGAGCTTCCATTTGCTATTTTGGCATCCTGCAGCTGAGCAAATTGTGCTACTTCACTGGGCAAGGAGATGCCCATTGTCCCTTTCTCTGTGCCAGAGATTTGTCATTCATGCTGGTCTATAAAAGGTGGATCTTACACTATTCTTTTTTCCTGTAATAAGTTATTTGAGGAGCTGGCATGCTTTTGGTTATCCCTTTAGCATTTATGGAGATCTTGGGTATTAGGCTTTTAAGCTGCTTTATTGAAATTCATTTGACAAGGACTCGCACAGATGGTGCTTTCTGTCTGAAATATGATACTTTTTAATTTCCCTTAGGTCATCTTGATGAATCTGGCGAGAATTTCTGCAATGGATATGTCTCCTGTATCTCTGACTTGCTTATCGGAGATAAAAACTTAGTCTGATAGGAGCAGTATCTGGGTGCCTTTAATTGTAGGCAGAGCTAGCATACTTGATCAGCTGTTTCAGCCCTGGTATAGTCAGTAGTTTCTGTGTTATTAATGTGCCTGCTGTAATACACAGAAGTAATAAAACACTGAAATCTGTTTCTCTTCAAAGCAGATTTGTTTTTCTTCTCTGACGGTATTTTTCTGAAGAGCTGGCAAAAGATGATAAATTGAAAATGCATGACTAGATAAGGAGTTTCATGAGATGCTTCTCTGTCCTTGACTTGGCCTGATATTAATGTTGTCTAGGAAAATCTGCCATGTTTTGGCATCCCAAAAAGATGCTAGGGCACCTGAAAGCTCCAAATACACCTTGGGTTGGATTGTGGTGCAAGAGTGAAGATCGCATTTTTAATCTCATTGAGTATGGCTGATCTACCAGGCAGTGTGTTACAAATATAACTGCTGGAAGTGGCCAGCTCTGCTCTCCAACATGTGCCAGTGATAGCCACAGGCTGTTCCGTACCACAGCAGCTGGGGTGTCTGTGTGGGCTGGGGGCACATGTGGAGAACACTACCACAAGGGCCATCACCGGAAAGGGTTTTAAGCAAAATGAAAACCCCCAAAAAGAAATGTGAGGAGGCAAAATAATGCCAATTGCAGGACTAGCCAGAGGCAGGCTGTGCTGAGTGGGTTAGATTTCTGACCTGCCTCTGAGTGCCTTTGCTGGCACACTGCTGGCGATTGATGTCTCGAGCTGGCTGGGGGATTGTCCGCTGACCTACTTCAGCCAGCGTGACCCCACTGGCTTAGCCTGGATCCGGACCAGCTCTGCCGATGTCGCCAAGCCCAGGGGAGGGGCTGTATTCTCCAGGCAGGAGCAGCTGCAGGGAGCTCCCAGCCTGGGAAAGGAAACAGGCTGCTAATACCAAATGTGTTGTCAGTGATTCTGGTTTTGTAAAAGCAAATCTGACCCCACTATAGAGAATATGTGCGTGCAGCAGTGCCTGGTCATCTTGCAGTTGTCTGGTTGAAAGCCAGTCTTGTTTTAACAGCAGAGTCAAGTCAGTACATTGTTGTTTCCTCCCACAAGGGTTTATATGAGGTTCTGCTTAAGCATTCTGCATCACAAAACGCTGTTTGGGTGCTGCGGTTTACTTTCAAGGGCACAGTGTTGGCCACTTAGTAGCATTTGGAAATCTGACCCCAGAACTGGAGGGTGTAGGAAAAGGTTATGTTCCTTTGCCTCAAAGAAATATGTGAGGGTAAATGTTTTCAACTATTTAAAATTGAAGTTACTTATGCAGAATTATAGGTTTACTGATAAAAGATGTGTTTTCTGACTGTCCTAGGCTTTTGGACAGGCCCATACCAACCACAAGAAGGTAGCAGCAGATGGAGAGAGCAGAGAGGAGACCTTGATTCAAGAATCAGCTACCAAAGAAGAATACTACATGAAGAAGGTTATGGAGTTGCAGACAGAATTGAAGCAGATCAGAAATGTCCTTGCCAACACACAATCTGAGAATGAACGCCTTAATTCTGTTGCACAGGAACTGAAGGAGGTGAGTGAAGATGCACAGGGTGCACTGCAGCTTGGATTTGTTACATTTTCTGGTGCTATGTAACCAAAAAAAGGGGAAGATTCTTGAGCTGAAAGGTGATTTGACAGACACATGGCCGCATGTTTGGCCATGCTGGTGCTGTGGGTACTGCCCAGCAGTACCAGTTCCAGAATTGCTGCCTTAAAAAGCAGAGAAACCTGTTTAGGCCAATCACAGAGACCCTTGGATGTACTTTTTCTGCCTCATTCCCAGAGCAGATTTTCTTGCTGCAAAATATTTGTGGCATAATTTCCCTTTTTATCCCTTTTTCCTCCCTATTTTCTGAAGGTGTGGGATTATAACAAAACACTGAAGTGCGCAAAGAGAGGGATAGTAAAGTTTCTAGTCTTGTGTTTTCTCTCATGAAGTGATGGCTTTTATGTAGTTGCTTAACATAATACTTGAAAGTAGCTTTGACCTTTTAGTGTTTTACTACTGAAACCACATATTTTTAAGGGGAAATAATCACTGAGAAGTTACTTAAAGAGTTTAATTACTTATAAAATCTGTAGCTCAGCAGAAGTCTTTGTGGCACTGGTGCAGAAATGATTGTTTTGAGAGCTCAAACCGTTGCTTAAATTCAGACTGGTTAAACTACCGAGAGTGTAAGACACAGATGGATGGATTAAACAGTCAGCAGTTATTACGCCTGAGCTTTCCTACACCTTCCTTTGAAGCACTGGGGACTAGTCTTGTCTAGTCCTGAGCTAGTCAACTGGCCTCCCCTGCCAGGAGGGGAGGCTATCCAAGAGCCCACATCTGAATCTCAACTTATTCCATGCGACCTCAGCCGCAAGTGTCTCATGCAATATTTTTTAGGACATAGTAACAAATATGTGGATAATACTTGGTGTTAAAATCAATGAGGTAACGTGAGTTACTTCTGTGGAGGTGGGTGGATTCACTGGTGCCTCTGGTTGGGGTGTGACAGAGAAGATTTGTGGTGCAAACTGTCACAAGTGATCAAACGGGCCAGTCAACTTCTCCTTTAACTTCGTGGAACAGAATTGGAATCAAGCCTTGTCCTTAGACAGGGAAGCAGTTCTAGAAACACAGACACAACCTTTGTCTATATTTCCCAACCTTTGAGACCAGCTTAACAGAAAAGCTGCCCACCTCAGAGGTAGCATGGTGTCTGTGAGGGATTCCGGTCACTTCTCAAAGTCTGCTAAGCGGCAGAGTTCCAGTCTGCTCCCAGTGTCACTGCAACTGGAGGCGATTTTTCTTTCTGGATACTGCCACATTCCAGTCACCTTTGCTTGGAGCTGCATTTTTCTTTATGAAGCCCTTTTCTTTATGAACCCACAAAACATGTGGGTTTGCAAGATTTCAGAGTGAGTGTTGTCTTGTGCTTTGTTCTTCCACCTCTCCCATTTCTTCTTGTTAAAGGATTCAGTGGCAACCCTTCTAATGGAAAAGTGTCTGAGCTTAAAGGCTCTTGCAGAACTGATTAGCTGTGGGTTTTTTGGCACCTTCTGGGCCCAGATGGAATGCTCAAACAATACCCCACAGCAGTGTAGAAAATACTTCTTGATTCACTGCTGATTTTTTTGAACTGTGCATATGGACGTGTATAAGAAAAATAATAATGCTAAAAATAATGTGAAAATACACAAGTTACATCTGGACTGAGCAGCATGACTGGAAGTCAGCTGCTGGACATGCTCCAAATATAAAAATGGCTGTTTGTGGGTTGGTAAGATGATGTTTTATTGATGATTTTGATGGACTTGACAGTTTTAGGTTGTTAATGGTTGGTGATGATCTTAAGGGTCTTTTCCAATATAAATGATTATATGGTTTTCTTCTACCCACAGCAACAGAATATATAGGAGTTGCTGTCCTGTCTGACTGCACTGTTGTTTCTTCCAAAGTGTCTGCATCTTTTTTTTCCATTATCCAAGAATAACGCAAGAGGGAATGATCATACCTAGAAATACTTACTGCATTAAGAATTAAATCTAAACCTAGAATTAGTAATAAATTTGGGCAAACTAAGCTTTGGCTCTTGATGATGATAACGACATGTAAAATCAGGTGTGAGTGTGTTGACTACAGCGGAGAGCTCAAACTGACCCGCGGATCATGAACTGATGGAGTTCAGAGTACCAGAACCCATATCAATGTCACACCTTGTCTTGACAGATCACTCTTTGCCTGGTGACCTGGAGGCTGCTGTGTAGTGCCCAGAACAAAGGAGGGAATCAGCTAGCTGATGTTTTTCTCTCAATTATTTTAATTCTCAGTGTCAAAGTACATGCACCTTTGTTTATATGCTGGGGTGTAATAGAAAAAGCAGGTGCTAAGGAGCAGGCTTCTGACAGTATTGGCAGGACAGTAGTTGTGTTTTTGACATGCAGGCAAGGGCAGATTCAGACTGGTCCTGAAGGAATCCCTGCTCTTTCTAGTACCAGTGCCGCTCGGAGGGGCCTCTTGCAGAACCCTTCTGAGGCAGAGCTGAGAGTGTGAAAAGGCTGAAGACAGTCTCTCTAGTAGCAGGAACAGGACAGTCTGTGGCCTTTTGATCAGGCAAAATCACTTTCAGATCATGGTCTTTTTCCTGGGCAGGATGGATGGGAGGCTTTGCATAGTGGCGATATACTCTGGGTTGAGAAGCTGAGGAGTTTGTCAGGTAGATGAACACTCAGTATGATTTTAGGGCCATGAGTTCTCCACCCAGCATTTTAATATATCATTATCACTGTATGGGTTTTTTTTGGGTGGAGGTGTGACTTGGTCCAGCTGAGCACCTGGTCAGACATTCCCATGTATTCCAGCCCCTCTTCTCTGCTGTTCTTAAGGCAGAGGAAGAAGAAAGATGCCACTTAGTCGCTGAAGCAATAAGGGTCAAAGGAAGGTTCAGACTCTTCAGTAGGTCAGCTCACCTTTTATAGAGACTAGAGGAACTGTGAAACCTGTGAGAGAGAACACATGCAGTGTACGTCTGTCTTAAAGTACATGAATACCACTTTCTATATGAGTAATAGAAAAATCTGATCTAGGAAGGATGTAGTAGCTTTAGCTTCTCTTTCCTGTGGAAAAATCCCACTCTTTGGTCAGTTATATGAGATCACATGGCATCCGATTAAATCTTGCAGCTTGCAAGCATGCACATTTATTTGACAAAAAAATTCTAAGAGTAAGCTAAATGCACAGCTTGCTAACAGCCAATAAATCTGGGTCAGATCTCCTGTCTCTGGTCAGGAGACAAGGGAGCTATTTTTAAATCTGGCTTTCCTGCACACATGGAAATAGAATGATTTTTCTTGTGCTAGACAAACAGGACAATACTTTCACACTAAATAATGAGCTCTTGCTGTTGCATTAAATGAAATAGGCAGGGTTGGACAAAAACCATTCTTTCCTCAGACCAGACAGTCTCGAAAGGCAGTTTCCAGGCATTGAGCTCTGCAAAGATTAGATCATCCAGGGAGGAAGAAGAGCAAAGCAGCCTGAATGGTGGCGAAAGAAGCTCACCAGTAGCTTTGTGGGAGGTCATCCATTGCATTTCACTTACTTGGGAGTGGGGAAAATAGTATGATGATTGGTTTGATCGAGGCTTTTGCAATCGGTTTAAACAGTTTAGATTATCTGGCCGAAGGCGCTTTCTGCCAAAGGCAAGAGGTCTCCACTGGAGTTTTTAGGGAGACATACAGATGTGAATTCATGTCAGCCCTCAGCTTTCCCTGTGACCCTGGGTTTGTGCAAAGGTAGACAGACAACACTTGCTCAGGCATGGAATATGGGCTATAGCAACTTGCAACTTGTAATTTGCACTGGTGTACTGTAGTGTCTGCTTGCAGCAATTTTGATTTCTCAGTATGCTGTGAAGCTGTGCTCTCTTTGTGGCTAAAAACAGGCAGACAGTTTTATGGAGTCTAATCTTTACCTGATATGTGAGGGAATTGTAATTTAAATTTATTAGAGGATTGCAGGTGGTTCAGTATTTGTGTTCAGAACATGCCAGATTCAAATCTTTGCACATGCTCCTGCTGCAAACATTTCCCTTATCTCAATGTGTTGTAGGTGCCTGTTGATACCTGTGTGGTTACTCAGTGGATCTCTGCTGCACGCTCTCAAGGGCTGAGGCTATATTTAGCCATCACTGGCATGCCTGTGTCTGGCCAGGAGTGGAGAGCTTGGAGGGAATTTGAGTTTGTAGGCCAGAGGCTGAAGCTTGCTTGGCTGGGCTGCAGGATGGGTGAGATCAGGCAGCAGGTCCCCATGCCCGAGCTGAAGTGACAGGCTGCCTCTGTCAGCAGGTAGCAGTGGTTTTGATTTAGAGCTGTGGAAAACCACCCCATTGCATCATGGGCACGGCTGCAAAAATACTGTTTTTCTAGGCAACTGTGTTCCGTTTGCCTTTATCTGAAGCTAATTCTGTTAATGTTTTAGAACATACTTTTCACTTTGTATGAATTAAGTGTTTGAAGATAGGGCTTGAAGGAAAATAATACTGGAAAAAATAAAAGCTAAGTACAGTGAGCCATTCCCATAGCTGGATATGTTCCAGCTCATTTTATTTAAGTGTCTGCATATATTCATGAAAGATCCCAAGATCATACTACAGCAATATATTGGTTTTTACTTCTTGTCTATCTCAAAACAATGGTAACTTTTTATTTGAAGTCTTTCATTAAGTCCTGCATAAGTCTTGGAACTGAGGGAGTGGAATATTTTATGTCAGCCAGTTTCTAATTTTTTCTACCTGAGATCTTAGATTTCATGAGTTTTAACTCTGTGTCTCTCTCCAAAAGGATTCATTGTATCATACTTTCCACTTATTGCTTTGGGCATAAAGAAAATGTCTATTGAAAAGCAGCAACAAATGCGTATCCAAATAAGAACATCTGGAGTCATCTGAATCTGTCTTTCTCTTGTGAGGAGGTCCTTCTTGTTAAAGTGGAAACAGATTTGGGCACTGACTTCTGGTCTGGAAAACTTTTGATGGTTACTACAGCAACACAGGTGTGAATGCTGCTTTCCTTGCTTGTTTCTTGACTTTTTTCTGAGTCAACGGTGAGAATTTGTGAGAAAAGCAAGAAAACAAAATCTAATTATTGTGTAAATGACTTGGTGTTCTGTAATTTCAGGGGGTGAGGGGAAGAGTTTGTTTCAATATAACTTAATTAATTAGCGCACATAAGAAAAGATACAAAATTTTGGAATTTAATCGTAGTTGACCAAATTGCCATCATTTGGGGGTTTGTTCGTTTTTCCAGGTCAACCAGAATGTGGAGATCCAAAGGGCCCGCCTGCGAGATGATATCAAGGAATATAAATTCCGAGAAGCACGTTTGCTCCAAGACTACACTGAGCTTGAAGAGGAAAACATCTGTCTCCAGAAACAAGTGTCTGTCCTGAAGCAAAATCAGGCAAGTTTTCCAACCAGTGAGCATTGCTTCGGTAGCACCAGTTAATTTCCTGTGTTGCAGTATGGTTCTGTCTCATTTGAACACCCAACTACTTATTTTCTACCTTTGTACTACTTTTGAGACTGTAAGCTCTTTAGCACCAAGAGTTGTCCCTTCTGACTACTTATACAGTCATAGTACTTTATTGCATCTACTTTGACTTCCACGTCCTTCCATCACCTTCTCTCTCTCTGATGTCTCTATCACTCTGCTTTGTTACTTGGTTTAGTCCTTTTGCTACAGCAGTTTTTCAGTGTCTCTTTACAATGCCCTCCATCCATCTGTCTTCCATCCTTTCCCTTTTACAGTATCTGGAAATGGGGGTGTTTCTGAAACGTATGTTTCAATTGCTGCTTAATCCTTACATTCTCTCTCCATTTCTGCGTTCCTCTTCTCTTCTAGTTACTTTCAATAAACTTGAAATGCTGTTATAGTTGCTCTGCACTGTCACACCTGTGTGACTGCTTGTCTGAAAGGTCACATTTAATTGTGCAGTTCCAGCTATTTCCAGAGTTTTAGAAAACTGCATTCTTGGAACTTCTTAAGAACTTCCCGGAATTATCATTTGTGGAGCTAATTAGCTTAGGCGTGGTCTTGGCGTGGTTCACTTATCTATCAGTGTGGGACTTGCTATTTTTATTCTTCAGGTGCTTGTCAGTCCCATTGCATAAATAAAGCTCAGGGTTCAACTGAGAAAGTGAAGGACATAGACAACAAAGACGCTGCGAGGGCTGGAGCCTCTCTGCTCTGGAAACAGTTTGGGAGAGCTGGGAGTGTTCAGCCTGAAGAAGAGAAGGCTCCAGGGAGACCTTCCAGTACCTAAAGGGACTCCAAGAAAGCTGGAAAGCGACCTTGGACTAGGGGGAATGGCTTCCCACTGCCAGAGGGCAGGGATAGATGGGATATTGAGTAGAAATTCTCGGCCGTGAGGGTGGTAAGGCCCTGGCGCAGGTAGCCCAGAGCAGCTACGGCTGCCCCATCCCTGGAAGTGTTCCAGGCCAGGTTGGACAGGGCTTGGAGCAACCTGGTGTAGTGGAAGGTGTTCCTACCCACAGCAGGGGGAGGAACAAAATGAACTTTAAGGTCCCTCCCTGCCCAAACTATTCTCTGATTTTACAATTCCATGATAATATTCCTAAAATAAAAGTTCTTGAGAAAACTCAATGTTAATATCATCTGTTGTAGTCAGCACATAGTAAAATCTCTTTAGGTTTTGCTGCAGAACTCCTTCAGTGTTCCCAATGAAAGCTGCCCTGTCAAACTAGATATGTGGGATATTGAATGTATTTTATTTATCTCCAAGTGAAACTCTATGTCAGGTTTTATTACTTTGGGCCTCACTACCCAAAATGGGGTTCCAGGTTGGACCTGTTCTCACCTGCATATATTTGGTCTAATTATGCAGTTTTGGGTGCCCTGACATCGTGTAGTAGGGACAAAAGGGGCTGTTGTACTCTAGAGGCACACTGGAAGAGAGAGGGAAATGGTAAAATCGAACCTATGTAGCTGGTTACTTTTGGGTTTTACCTTTTTTTCTCGTTCATCATATTCAGCAGGTGAAAGTTCCCAGCTCCATGTTCACATTCTAGAATAACAATATTGGAGAATGCTGCCATTCTGGGCTGAGCCGAATTTAACCTCAGATGCTATCTTGATACTTGCTAGTAGTTATTGACTGCTGTATTTGTATTCTGGAAACTTTGAAAATAGACTACAATCTGAAATATTTTATCTCAGTGGAAGTACACGGAACCAAGAGCTCATTCTTTTCATGGCAATGGATTATTTAATTTTCTACCTTGTCCTAATCCTACTTGATGAACTTTTAAGTATTCTAGTTTTTAATTATTCTAGTTACTGATGTAACTAGAAGCAGCCATCAAGTTTTCCCAGGCAACATTGAATTAACGTACTTGATTCCTGGTTTGTAAGTTGGGTGTGGTTCACCATTCCCAGGTTGCTCTATGTTGACATCTAAAATTCATTTAGCAATTGGCAAAAAATAAATAATGTGACATATCATGTGGTATGATTTCCTTTCTTTCAGGGTAGGGAAAAATATTCTTTGTTTGCTTCCTCCCTGCTTCCCCCAAATGAATAAAAATTTTACATTAATCGTTTGTGTACATAATTTCAATGCAAGAGAGGTTTAGAAAAGTGGAGTATTAAAGGTAATACATAGCATGCCGTCAAACTCATCAACATGAGTCTCAAGTGTAGAGTCTGAATTGTAGCCCTTTCAAGATGTGCTGAAATGATGATGAGAGAAATGCTAAAGCATTTTATTTTGAATGTATAAAAGCACAGCTCGATCACAGTTTTAACCCAGTGGTGTATTCGAAAGGCAGTGAAGCAGAGTGTCGAAGTGTACCTTGGTCATGCCAGGTTTTGGAAAGGTGAAGCTTGACTTTGTGGGAAGGTTGGCCAGGGAATTTGTTAATCAAACAAATGTTTGCATGCAGTGCTAGGAAAGCCTGTTTTGGTATGACTCTGTATCAGACACACTGTATCTCCCACCTGTCCTAATTGAACTGGAACAGATCAGCTCATTTGACAGTTTGCTTAGTGAATTTATTCTATGGGCTCTGTGAAGGTAAATTACATAAGCCATGTTTACAGTCATAGTGCTAAAACCAGACTCCAGAAATGGAAAAAGTATTCTATTAGTACAATATTTTAAGTGAAATTAAACATTCAAAAGCAAAATGACTTGTTGCCTTGCAGGCAGACATTTTCATTAGAGGTTTTCCCCCCCATTTGTATATCTCCAGGTGGAGTTTGAAGGCTTGAAACATGAAATCAAAAGGCTTGAAGAGGAAACAGAGTTTCTCAATAGTCAGCTGGAAGATGCCATCCGACTGAAGGAGATCTCTGAGCGCCAGCTTGAGGAGGCCTTGGAGACACTGAAGACAGAGCGGGAGCAGAAGAACAACCTTCGGAAGGAGCTGTCTCACTACATGAACATCAATGATTCCATGTACAACAGCCACCTGAACATCTCTTTGGATGGGCTGAAGTTCAGCGATGAAGTCACAGAGCCCAATAATGATGAAATCATGAATGGATTTGAACAAAACTGCCTCAGCAAACTCAGCAATGGCAAGAACAGTACTTCAATGCCCAAGAAAAATGAAAGCTTCCCTCCAGCCCCAAGTCTGGTTTCAGATCTTCTGAGTGAATTAAACATTTCTGAAATCCAGAAGCTAAAACAGCAGCTTGTGCAGGTAAATGGGTTTCCTAAAGAGCTGTGCACTTCCAAATAGCTCCTAAAGTTCATTTGGGATGTAATTTCAGTCTTTTCAGTATCTCACATGGCCACCATACTGTTCATACTGTATTTTTAAAGGTTTCAATTGATTTAGAATTTCGGGATGTTAAATGTTTGTCAGTGAAAAACCGCAGGTTTTTCTTTTCCGTCCTTTTTTTCAATGCAGTGAAATTGGCAGTCATGTCCTTTCCTTGGTGGAAAGTTCTAATGCATCTCCTGTGCAGTACTTGCTGTGTCTACTTCATTATGTCACTAGCAAGAACAATAGTGGTTTGTTTCAAAATTGAAAGTTACTCCAATCACCTTCATCAAAAAGAGGTTTTGTACTTATATTTTCTGTAATTAGTTCAAAGAACATGAAGTCTTAATCAGCACCAAGCATTTCTGTGCTACATTTGTGCAATTAGGAGGTTGGAGAGTTTAGAACAAGGTACACATTTCTGTTTCCTACTAATATTTTGTCAAGCATGTTTTAAATTATCTTCTATAAGAAAAAGCCCTTTGCAAAAATACTGTCAGAATTTTTAAAAATGAGAAATTTAAGAGGAGAAGCTTGAACAAGTTTTGGTATTTCTGAGTCTTTCATGAAGTTCTGAGCTTTCACCATAGACTAGCTGCATATTTTCTAGAATTTACTTGATAATTTAGATGATAGCAATAAACTTCAGCTTGTCTTTAGCTGAAAGGAAGTTTTCACAGTGAGACCTTCAGCTAGGGAATAAATGTGCATTTTGAAGTGGAGATAAGAAAGAACTGGCAATGAACACTGTACTTGAGATAATTTTAGAATACACTGTATAGCCTGTCCCATAATGTGCAAGTGATTGGTTTTCTGTAACCATATGGACCGTTGGCTAAGTTGTTGTCTCTTAGAGTAAAACCATTTAGTTGATACAGTTCCCTTGACATAGATGTCTGTGTTCCTGCATTTCAGATGGAAAGAGAAAAGGTTACTTTGTTAACAACACTGCAGGAATCTCAGAAGCAGCTGGAGAATACACGGGGAGCCCTCTCAGAGCAGCATGAGAAAGTTGGCAGGCTCACTGAAAATCTGAACGCCATGAAGAAGCTCCAGGCCAGTAAGGAGCGTCAGTCTGCCCTTGACAATGAAAAGGACCGAGATAGCCATGAAGATGGAGACTATTATGAAGTTGACATCAATGGGCCAGAGATCCTGGAGTGCAAGTACAAAGTGGCTGTGGCAGAAATTACTGACCTGAAAGAAGAGCTCAAAAATTTGAAGGCAAAATACAAAGAATGTGAGTCTAAGTATGAGGAAGAGAAGAGTAGATACGAGACTGAGAGCCAAGCTCTCACTGAAAAGATCACCTCACTGGAAAAGTCCAGCAGGCACGATAGAGAACAGATGACCAGGCTGGAGAAGGAGCTGAAGAAAGTCAGTGATGTTGCTGGAGAAACACAGGGCAGCCTCAGCGTGGCCCAAGATGAACTAGTCACCTTCAGTGAAGAGCTGGCCAATTTATACCACCATGTCTGCATGTGCAACAATGAAACTCCAAACAGAGTGATGCTGGACTACTACAAGGAAGGTAAAGGTGGACGCAGTAGTCCAGAGGCCAAGGGAAGAAGGTCTCCCATTCTTCTTTCTAAAGGGCTGTTAACGATTGAGCTGGGAAAGGCAGAGAATGGAAGTGGTGACAGCAGTCCATCCCCAGTGTCATCTTTGCCATCCCCTGTGTCAGATCCTCGAAAGGAACCGATGAACATTTACAACTTGATTGCTATAATTCGGGATCAGATCAAACACCTGCAGGCTGCTGTGGACAGAACAACTGAGCTGTCCAGGCAGCGCGTTGCCACTCAAGAACTTGGGCCGGTGGTGGACAAAGACAAGGAAGCTCTCATGGAAGAAATCCTGAAGTTGAAGTCCTTGCTGAGCACCAAGAGGGAACAGATAGCAACTCTGAGAACCGTGCTGAAAGCCAACAAACAGGTAACCAGGTCTTAGGGATTTGAAGGTTACAGTGTCAGGGAATTAGGTCATAAGCACAAGAGAATTTATCTTTGAGGTCATTCTGCCATTCCCTCAGCTCTGTGGAGCTTTCGTTGCTGGTATTCAGCTAGTCCGAGGCTGAAGCCGGCTGTTCCGTTAGAGGTCCATTAAGTGGGACCCAGCTGTCCCACTTAAAGCCGAGCACTGGGGCTGTAACTGACTTCAGCTTCTCACATACTCCAGAGACTTCATTAAGGTTAAGGTAGCTTCAATCTACTGTCTGTCTGAATTAGATCAGGTTATATTTAATGTAGGACACCTAAAATGAAGAGGTAATCTTGCTTTCTACTTGAAAGAATTCTAGTACTTACCCTTAGAAGTGTTCTGAAATTTAAGTACTGTTCTCTCTCAAACTGCAAAATAAAAGAGAGCCTTTCAAGGAGAGAATGTGATACAAGAATGTGGTCAAAATAACAGGGGTGAAAGGTAAAATCAGTCTTTGGGGATTCGACATTCAACAACGTTAGCAGTGCAGTAGATGAAAATAACTGCCATTAAAGCACCACATGGCACGCTTCGCTTCTCTAAAGTTAAATTGAAATTGTCTTTAAAAAAAAGTGTAGTGTTGTTTAAGAATGAAATAGACACATTAAGTTTTCTTTTTCACATTTTAATAAAGATGTCCCAAATGTATGATAGGCAGAATGCTATAAGGGTTAGAGAACTGTGCTAGTGATTGACAAATGCATTTAAATATCGAGATACTAAGTAGATTGTTTTGTTCCTTTGTGTTGCTAGTAGATAGGTTTCACTACATCTATATTATGTAACTTCCTTGATGCTGCTACATGGTTAATGGGAGTAGGAGATGGCTATGTCTGTTCCCAGTGTTCAGAAATGAAATTTTATTTTATCTGTATAAGATAAGTTGACCACAAATTTAACGTTCCAGTACAAAGAAAATGTTTCATTATGTGAATAGTGATTAAAAATCTTCTAGCCAGCCATTTGATTAAGAGTTTCATTAAATGTTATGATTCTGTTCTCGCTGGTAACCAACAGACTGCAGAAGTAGCCCTTGCCAACTTAAAAAGCAAGTATGAGAATGAGAAAGCGATGGTTACGGAGACCATGATGAAGCTGCGAAATGAGCTGAAGGCTTTGAAAGAAGATGCTGCCACCTTCTCTTCCCTGAGAGCTATGTTTGCTACAAGGTAAAGAGTATAATGAACTCAGCAAAATTTAATTATTTGCTTGTGTGAGGAAGAGTTGAACATCCTTTCCATCCACCCTGCAGAGAGTGGAGTGGTGCATTCTTTTTCCCAAGGTCATTGCTTGCAAATGTGTGTGTCTGTGATATGCTCCTGTTGCTACAAAACATAAAGCTGTTGTGGCAGTATTTATTCAAGTTGGCTGAGAGATTACCTGCTATTCCTAGTTCTTGAAGCCGTTAGATCTGAGAAGGAGTGATATTTAACAATGCAAAATGAGCATTTATTGTACACTGAAGATGGGACTCTGCTTTACCTTGATGACCTAGAAAAAGGTAAAGATGTTGCAAACATCTTGGTATTCTTAAGTTGTCCATCCTGCAGTTGGCGTCTGTCATTTCATTGACCTGCGTCAGCTGATTTGGTTGCTTTGTCTTTGGAACTTGCTTCTGCTTCTTAGTTGTGCTTTGTGGTGTTAACAGACCTAAAACCTTGCTGACACGTAGAATCACTGAATCATCAAGTTTCGAAGAGATCTTTAAGATCATCAAGTCCAACTGTCAACCCAGCACTGCCACTTAACCCCTAAACCACATCACCCAGCACCGGATCCAGATGCTCTTTGAACACCTCCAGGGAGGATGACTCCACCACCTTCCTGGGCAGCCTATTCCAATGCCTGGCTACCTGAACAGTGAAAACATTTTTTTAATATCTACTCTGAATCTCCTCTGTCTCAGCTCAAGGCCATTTCACTCTCACTGCAGGCATGGCAGAAGAAATTGGCCCCACCTCACTACCACCTTTCAGACAGTTGTAGAGAGCGATGGGGTCCCCCCTGAGCCTCCTCTTGTCAAGACTAAACAAACTCAGCTCCCTCAGCGGTTCCTCATGAGTTTTCACTAGCCTTGATGCCCTTCTCTGGATGTGTTTCAGCCCTCCAATGCCCCTTTTGAGGTGAGGGGCCCAAAAAATGAATGCAGTACCCGAGATGTGGCCTCACCAGTGCCCAGTACAGAGCCAGTACACTTTATCTAAAAATGGTCAGTTTCAGCTTGGGGGGATTCACAGGGACACCCCTGGCAGTGTTCATTTGCCATGAGTCCCTAAATGCATTCCAGGCCTTGCCTTAGAATGCTGTTTAATGTAACCTAGACACCTGCTTTTAAGCTAATCCACAGGGACTGGGGGAGTCTGTATGTGCTCTGTGCTGCTTCTTTCTTTTCGGTCTCTGGACACTTCAAAAAAGGGAAACAAAAAGCCAAGAAGGGTTTTCTCTGTCACCTGCTAAGGAGCACCATAGTAAGGAATCACAAGGATGCAAATGAGGATTCCTCATTTTCAGAGGTACTTCTGCAGCAGCTCTCATGTTCCTTGAATAATCTTTGGCTTCCTGGTGATTCAGCCTTCCTCAGCTGTATTTATGCATAGAGTAAGTGTGGAAACCAAGAAACGCTAAAGGTTGAACTGCGGCAGTTTGTTCTGCCAAGGAATGGAATACCCTGTACAGTCTGGATTTGTCCTATTTTCTTTCCTCTCCCTCTCTGTTTCTGGAGTGTAATTAATATGCAAAAATTGCAATACCTTTGTTAGTTGTAGATCAGCTTCAAGCTGGGAGGAATTGGAAGCAGAATAAAAGTTTTTCTGAAAGAAACAGACTTAGGAGCTCTGTCCTGACATTCTCACAGGGAATTGTGGGTGAATAGAGGTAGAGTGAGCTGTGTTTGGAGATGTACAACAGACTCCCCTGCCTAAATGAACAATTGTAATTTCTATCAGTTATTATGATATGCTTGATAACTGTAGTGAAAAAAATGAGCCAGGAACAAAGGAGGACTCAAAAAACTGAGGATGGAGTGAGTAGAGATGTGGCCTTCAGAGCCTTTTGTCTTAGGAGCATTCCTGAGCCTAGCATGGCAGCCTGGCCTTGGAGTCTGCGTCTAGCCTGAGATGGTGACAGTTACACGAGATCGTGAAGAGTTGCTCTGTTCTCCCAGTGTGCCCCGTGTTTCAGATGCCGCAGTAGCTATCACGACCTAGTACTGCAGGTGGGGTACTGTCATCCCTTTCACTCCTGATCCCTGGTCAAGGAGGGTTAGTAGCTTGGTGGTTGGCCAAGTGCATTCCTCTCAGTGACTGTTTCATTTAAGTCTCCATTTTGGGTAGGGTAAGCTTGCAAGTGGTGTTCCTAGGTGCTTTGGTGGAGATAAGTTCAAAAACTGTTTTGAGGTCTGATTTTTAGTCATTTTTCAAGTATCAGAAGTATGTAACAGCCCAATTTGTCCTCACTGTTGTAAACAGCTTGCTAAAGGAGCACCTCTTAGCAGTCCCCACAGTAAGAGTTGTGTTTCTTCTCTGGCCAAGAGGTTTGTATCAGCAGAGACTAATAACGAGTGATGGAGCCTTTACCCCTCCATGTTTGTTTCAATGTTGCGTTCAAGTGTGGGACAAAGCAGATTGCTGCACACGTATTTTCCACAGGAAGATACTCATTTTGTCGGATGTAAGAGAACTGTAACAATACATGAGAGTTGGAGGCTGGGCATGAATATAGTAACTGACCTAATTTCCTTTTCAAAGTAGGTTAATCCTACTAATTTGACAATACTATCAGCTATTTTTAATAAGTAATGAAAATACAGTAACACCTCAGCTGGAGACAAGGGGAGGCTTGCACAACACAGATTAACAGCTCCCAGCTCTGATGGACTGCCGCAGCGCTCTAGACAACACTGTATGTCTAAAACAAAATTGTTGTACAGAGGGTAAGTCAAGTTATGAGTAATGTACAAAGAGCACATATTTGCAGTTAACTCACTTCACTTGGGTCTTTGTTCAAGTGTGTATGAATCAAAAGGCTACTTTCAAGGTGGTGTTGAGTATTTATTGAATTTGCTGTGCCCAGTGCTGTGCAATGTTTATTGTGACCACCAGCAGCAAATAGGAATACAGTGATTGGGAACGGTGGGTCCCAGATCAGGGTTGATACTGCTGGTGGTATTCAGATCACTTCAGAGTGATGTAGAGAGCATAGAGCTAGGAGCTACCAGTAGCTTTTCCTGGCAAAAATATTTAATTTTCAAAATATATTTTATGGTAGGCTTGCGTTATTTTTTTTAAGGTCCCATTTAGTAGGCTAAGAAAATTGAGATTTTTTTAACGCAGAACAATATAAAGCCCTACTTAAGTGTAAGAAGAAGGGTTAGTGGCAGATTTGACATCAATTAATTCATCTTCCTCTAAAATATTGTCAGGAGAAAGACTGATTCCTTTCTTTGCAAGATGAAAGAGCTGCTCCCAAGTGCTTTGAGGGAACTTGAAATGAATATATCCTGTTTTCTAATGATTTAGCATGGGAGTGAGGTATGATCTCCTTGTCTTGTAGGTAAAGATACATTTCTAGATTGCATGTAAGAATTTGTTATTCAACCTTACAAGCAAATCAAAGCACAGGTTTCTTAAAATTGATTGCAGGGGAAAAAAATCACAAATCAAAAGATGAGAAAAATCTGACTTTAGAAGTTCAGCTTGAGGCTTGTTTTGGTTAACTTTTCAGTAAGGAAGGAGAGAGGGAGAAAATGGTAGGTTTCTGCTAGTTTTCTGGAGAACATCTCTGAAGCTGCAATTTCCAGAGTACAATGCCGGTGCTGATGAAGCACAGGTCCACAGGTTCATCCACCAGCAATTTGGGTTCAAGTCCTTGAAGGATGGTTAGATGCAAGGCAGAAGGCCAGTATTGCCATCCCTCCACATATTTGTATATAGCTTTTTTTGTTTTTAAAATTCTAGTTGTTGTTTCCTTAAACTTCTTTTTTTGATGTTGTTAATTACCAGTAGTAAGAAAATGGGCAGCATCCAAGCCTTGAGTTCACTATCTACTTAAAGCTGTGAATATGTGAAAATACAACAGGCTTATACTAATTTCATATGCTTACTAAAAGCGTGAAAACTAAATTATTTTCTTTCAAAGGTGTTTTTAAACGAAATACATCTTCTGTTCTGATTTTATTGAATATATAGCTGGGAAGTAGCCTAGCACATGGCAAATGGAATTGTCAAAGGAAGGAGCTTTTCTTTTCAATCAAACAAAGCAGTAAAAATACACAGAGAACAAAGATAAGCTGCCATAACTGCTGCTGCCAGCTAAAGCAGGTCCAGAGCCTATGTCATCCTAGATGCTTAGGGAGGCAACATTGCTGGGGGTTTTTTTTGAGAAAATTAAATTGAGAGTCAGCGAGCAGCATGAAGGAAGAAAGTGGGGCCGATCCCAGTCCATTTCTGTGTGCAACATCTTGAGCCACTTCTAGGAAAATTCTCGCCCCTTTGTTCCAGTAAATGATTGCTGTGCTTTGTACAGTGTGGTGTTCTTTGACTCTGGACAGCCATACATGCACCAGGACAAGGTTTGAGTTTGAGGCTATATGATTCCTTTTGGATTAATGATTTAGGAAAGCAGGTTCAGGATGCAGGATGGTGTGTAGGTAGAGTAGTTAACACTCCTGCCTCTCCCCAGTCATCTCTTCTATAGGAGAGAACAGTTGCTCAGGCACAGTTAAAAACTGCAGCTGCATATATGGTACTGATAACACTTCCCTTTTGTTGGGAAGGAAAAAAGAACTTCCTGAATAGAGTTCTATGGAAAACAAAAAACCAAACAACCAATATAGGTATTTGAAATAGTGAATACCTTGTAATTTCTAAGGACAGTCAATTGATGTTGTAAACTTTCATGCTGACAGGAAGCTCTGTGAGATAATGACTTGCTACAATAATCTTTTGGAGTCAAAATTCTGGCTTTAATTACAGCTTGGCTTACATGGGAAAGACTTCACTGCTTTCTAGACTATGCCAGGCTTATGTGTCACCAGTCAGCCTTTGGCGCAATTGTCTGTGCTTGGTCAAGAGGCAGGAATGTTACCAAAATGTATGTAAGACGGTGTGGGAAGTCCCTGTTCTGCTTTACTGCAATGGTTTTGTTTTCTCTTTCTTATCTCTTTTTGTTCCAAGTGGGGTGGGGATGAAGAGATCTGCCCCCCCTTGCTTTGGCTGGCCTGGATTAACACTTCTCTGCTGCATGTCAGATCGAGACAGCAGCAATCTTGACACTGCTTCACTGAGCTGAAAGTTTTGGGGCTACATTAACTTCATATTCTGTACTAAAACGTGGATATGTTTTGATTCACAAGACAGAAGCTGGAAAAGGGCAGGGGGAAACCTCCCCATATTTTTATGTTGCCCAAATCTTTTGGGACAGCAATACTGAGCGTGAAACAAGGGGAACAGGGCCAGGTCACTCCAGTGACAGATCATATTTTGCTGAAGCAATCACATTCCATTCCTCAAGGAATTGGTAATGCTGTTCTGGACAGCGCCCTGGTTTGCACTAGCAGAGCTTCGAAGGAATCAGTTTTGAGGTGTGTGCAGAAAAGAAATCAGAAAGGTCACTTCTGATATAGCCAGACCTTGCTTTTCACCTCACATGTCATGAGTGTCTTTGAAAGCTGGGGGGAAACCCCATAGCCTCTCAGACCTCCCAGGAATCTTTAGCCTGTGCCCTGCTCCCACCCCTGAGGGAAGAAAACACCTCTCTTGACACTCTGGAGCAGCAGGGCACAGAGTCAGTAGGATGCTGGGAGCTGTTCAGTTTTCTGGCCACGCCCTCCTTCTGGAGCTGGTGACACCTTCCCTCAGAGGGGAAGAGCTCTTATGCTTTCAAGATTATTTTAGTATTTTCAGACTTCCCAGGGCTGTTTCCATCTCTCTTCATCTCTAATGCTGAAATGTATTAATGGGACAAGATCTGGCCCTGAGTCTGGCTTCCACTCTCTGGAGTCTAGGAGTTGGTGTAGGGTCCATCTGACCATGCTGAGAAGGGCAGGTGTTGGTGTTCCAACAAGTTTAAGGTTCCTGAGTTTGTTTTTTTTTTTTTAAAGAAAGACCCCTCACATAATTGGTTTCCCCTAGGCTGCACAGTGTGAGAGAGGCTGTGAGGAGCTCCAGAGCAGGATGCCCAGAGATGCAAGGGGGCAGATTGCTGTGCATGTGGGGGCCCTAAACTCATACAAACTTCCTGGTCTGTAAAGCTGCAGTGCAGTTATAGTTCATGCAGTTTTATATTTTTATTTCTGAGTTACTGTTTAATCTCTCTATGTATTCAAAAATAAAAAACTGGGTTTTTTTCTTTTTCCTATTTCTATTCCCAAGCAAATATAATTAGGAATGTCGGTGTAATCCTGGTATTTAAAGTCAAGGAGAGTAGAATTTGAGGCTTGATAGAATAAGCACAGCTGGTGAATCTGCGTATCAATCCAGTTTTGTTTTGTTGGTGGGTTTTTTTCAGTCTGCTTTATATTACCTAACGATATATGTCCCTTAAAATCAGGGGCTTTTCCATTTCAATATTAGAAGGAACTTCTCTGCTGATATTTTTGCTTTTATGAAGAAGCTGTGTTTTACAGATGGTAAATTCCAGCTGGTACCTATGAATATTTAGTTCTCTACCTATCTGCATAAATGTTTGTCTCTGTGCAGTGAATATGCACCTACATGTAGACTTAAATTTTTCAAGTTGTTCATGGTGCAAGTTAAGCAGCTTCCAGGCTCAGTGACAATGACTGTAGATGGAACAGCTTGAGGCATTCATACAGCTTTACCACAGCCTTCCCACTAACTCAGTTCCTCTAATTGTTTTAAAACTGATTTTGATGGTGAGAACAATTATATAAAGGCCACTTGCTATTGAGAAGACAGCCACTATTTATAGCGTGATCAGAGTAGGTTAAAGTAGAATTCTGAAAGATGCTTGTTTTTAATAGTGCTGGTTAGTCCTCACTGGAGATTTGTTACTTGGACTTTGTCTAAAGTAACAAACGTCACAGTTCAGGTGTTCATCAACTGATATTAATGGCCATTTTAGCACTGGCCATTTCACAACACTCCTGTTGCTGCCCTCAGACCCTTTCCAACCTGAAGCTTAGAACCACTGTGATCTCTGTTAAGCAGAGACAAAAGTAGTATGACTGCATGGGGTCTACTTGCAGGAGGACATCTCGCTGACATTCAGACATAAATACAGTTACATCAGGCTGCATACTTCCGCTCTTCAAGGATGCTGTTAATTATACACCATCTTGAAAGGCATGAGCATGAAGTGCTGAGTAAGGGATTTTAAGAACCCCAGTGAGAAGTAGTTGTGGTTGTCTATAAGCTTGGTTGAAGTTCCTATTTAAGAGTGTGTATGTAAGCAGCTGCAAAGCTGTCACTGCTGTGCAGGTGGGACACAGGGGTTTATATTGGAAGGTGCTTATAATGGAACCAGGATTGCTAAAGATTGATGTATTTCATTGCAGATGCGATGAATATGTTACACAGCTGGATGAAATGCAGCGACAACTTGCAGCAGCTGAGGATGAGAAGAAGACTCTGAACTCCTTGCTTCGGATGGCTATCCAGCAGAAACTGGCCTTGACCCAGCGCCTGGAACATTTGGAACTGGACCATGAGCAGTCCAAAAGGGTGCGCACAAAGTCTGCCTCCAAAGCCAAGGGCAGTAACCCCAGTGTAAGTCACGTTCGGTCCTGTGGAGACAGGTCTGAAGGATCTGTCCTGAACAACCAGGTGTTTTGTAGTGAGAAATATAAAATCTATTGTGACTAGGACACATGTCTAGAAAAACCATATTCTGCATCTTATTTTATGCTGTAACTGTCAGCGTAAATCCCCACTATCTAACGTTGCAGTGAGTTGATTTGTACTAGTATGTTGTTGAACCAGGTAATACAGATTGTATTATGGTGGTCTTAACTGTAACTAATGCGTAAGTATGGGGATGCTATTAACAAGTTAATAGTGGAAAGCAATTAGCTTTTTCCACAATTAACATGTCTGGGGTTTGCTGTTTATGGTAAGTGTTAAGAGTACACCTGATAGAGTATGTATCTGGTGTTACTTACTGTAGTCTGTAGAGCACAAATGTGATCCTTCCTCCAGGGTTGCAGCATACTTCAATAAATGCTTTTATAGGCAGAAACAAACAGAAAACCTTCCTTGTTACTCTGGCTTAAGTGGTGAAAAGCAAAGGTTAAAATTAGAACTATGTCTTGGGAATGCAGAGCATTTGGAAACTAGAGTCAAACTTAATTTGCCTGTTGTAGCAGATGTTAAATACTTGCTATTGTATCACCACTAACCAAAGTCCTAAAGCTTTTATAGGCTATAAAAGCTAGAAAAAACCTTGGTACATTATTTACACTCTGCGTCCCTCTCTTCAGAGGGATAATCAGAAGAAACTTGCACAATTATATTAAAAATATGCAATATTTACTCCATCTGATACAAAATTTAAAATGTTAAGAATTGGGATCCTACCTGGTAGACAGTACGTCTTTAAGAAGTTATGTCCTGAAAGGATCTTTGTGGTCTTATGTTGCTCTTTGCAAGCATAACACTTTGGAAAGAACCTGTCTGAGACATCCTGTACAGGAAAGAAGCTGTAGCCACACAATATATATGTGTAGAATTAATATGACTGTGGTCTAGCATTGTTGGTCACAAACAGTTTTTCTCAGCTCTCAGTATTAACCTGAATAGGTAGCATTTCAGAGCTCTAATCATTTATTTAAGTACACAGATGATACTGCATTCCGTCTGCAAGCCATGTGTTTCACAGGGCTCTACATTAGAGGCACAGGAAATTGATCCAGATCATCCTGCTAATAATGATTTATGAAGTAGGTTAGTGCACATACTAATCTTTAAAAACAAATAAACCTTTGTCTGATATTGAACATTTAAGGGGCCTTTTTACCCACTTAATTACAATAAGTTTGATAGTATAAAAGTGTACTTCATAATTGGTGCCTACATAAGAGAAAAAGATTGAAAATGTTGCTTCTAAAATTGAGGAAAATTTGTGGAGCACTGAAAGGCACAGTTCTTTGTTTAACCCAGAGTTTGAAGTGCCTAGCCTCAGACTTTATTTTACTGTAAAGCCCTGTTTGTTTTGTACTCTTTTGAATACTTTTGTATGCCTATAGTGCTACTAAAAGCAATGCGAGCCTGTGCCGGTGAGTGCTGGATAGTGTGGTTCCCAAAGCCATTCTAACCCTGTGCTGTGGTTGTGCTCCTCTGCCCGTCCCTGTCGATGCTCACAGCTTGCTCCGTGCACTGCCCGTGCACACTCAGGAGATATCCCAGTGCTAACAGAAGCTAATAAGAGCATGGCTGGTTTTCCCACTGAGGGGAAACGATGGGAGATTTTGGCTTCCTAGGTATTTTTAGTCGTGTTGGGGGGAAGTCTTCTAAATTAATACAGTGAGATTTTAAACAAATGAAACTTTGCTACAAAGCTGGGAACCATGGAAATGCTGCAGCCCAGAGCCAGAATTGCATTTATTGATCTTGAGAGGAAGAAAAAACCCCCAAGTGATTAAATTCTAATTCATTTCTAAAACATGACTGGTTGGGGTTTAAACAAATTTCAATTCTGGTTTTAGAAACTAGGCCCTGTGTGTCTGTTATTACTTCTTTTAGAAAATACTGAATTCTCCTGAATTTGAGCTTTAATATTGCTAAATAGCAGGTTTGATGTTTTGGAAGAGATGTCTTTTATAATTTTCAATCCTGCTTTTCTCTTTGCTGCACAATCTTCCAAAAGGCCTTTATTCTTCTCATTCCTGCATTAAATACAATTTAAAAATACATGGTGAAAGCAAGCTTTTGAGTGCTAACTTTCTCTGCACTAATAGACTCAGTAACAATTCTGCTTCCACCATAGTAGGGAGCTTTAACACAGTTTTTGCTGCTTCAGTATCCCTAATGACAGTACTTTTGCAAAAGTACTAATGGCAAAAAGGTAAACTGGGAAAACTAATTGAATGCATTGTTAAGTTTTTTTTCAAATTAGTTGGAATTTTCTGTAACAATTTCGGTGTTACCAGACAGTGACTATTGCTGTGAGGCTTGGCTCATTCTTTCAGTTCCGAGTATGAACAATTTTGCTATTAGCCCAATACCCTTAGTGATCATTTCCCTTTTCAGTCATCTCTGCAAATATTTAAAAAACCCTAAGAACCAGCCTGACTGCTGTTTGAGTCTATCACTGTTATGGTTTATCCTGTCAGGAAAAGAACTGAGGAATGGTGTAAAGTGACTTGATCCTGCTGTTTGTATTTTTAGGTAGTATTTAAGACTGAGTCTTTTAATTCTTGATTAACAATTTCTTGAGACGTTCATTTGCTGTAAGTCTTTCGTATCAGTCTCAATGGGTTGGGGTAAAGCATGGAAAATTCCTTAAGCCGTCACCTACCTCTGCAAGCAGGCTCTTCTGGATGATTCTCTGCATAGGCCTGCATGATAGACTGACCTGCATGTTTCTGGAGAACCTAAAGCTTCACTGAAAACACTTCTTGCACACTCACTGCTTTTAACTTATGCTTGAAGAGCAAAGCTTTATTCAGTACTTGTAAGAATCCTTCTTTCTGCAAAGCTGTTGCTTCCAGGCTGAGCCCACAAAGCCTTGTTCACCCAGTGGGAAGGCATCTGTGAGCTGGAGTGGCTGCAGTTCCCCCAGCCAGCTAACAGACCCTCAGCCAACTAACCTGCCTGTGCAGCACATGGGGTTAAGTTTTCAGTTGATTGAGAAATAAACACTGATTTTTTTTTTTTCTAATGCTATTTTGTTTTTCCATTTTTCAGCTATAGAGTAGTCCCTGAAGAAGGCCTTTCCAACAGTGCAACAGCATTTCTTAGCCCTCCTCACTCTGGTTCAAAGTGGTGGCCCATTGCACACAGAATGGAAACCACTGACCTGATCCTAACTTTTGAAAACACCTTTTCCTATATATTACCTGAAACCTTCCCTTTCTGCCTGAAGCTATAAAACAAACAAGCTTTACCTATAAGTGCTGCTGCAGTAAGAAACCTTACAAGTGCTGAAGAAACCTACTTCAAGTGTAACGCTCACCATGTTAGTCTGTGCTCTCCTGGAAATGTCGGATGGGGGAATTTACTTCATTGCAGATGCTCATTTTTTACCTGATTGTTAAACCTGTGCACTTTTGATATTTTTCTTTAGCTTCTTTAATTACTTATGTAGAAGAGTTTATATAAATGCAGTGGTTTGTGCTCATAGTCTCTCTCCAATTTGAAACTTGTGACTTACGAATTATATATCAGCATGTGGCAGAGATTTGGGGGGGAACGACTCTAGATTGTGATTAGAAAAGTTTCAACAAAAAAGCAGGAGCTCTGCTAAAATATGTGCTGTGCTTCAGCATCTTTTTTTTTAATTAAAATGTTATGCTTTATATGTTTAAATTACTGATTTTTTAACTGCCATGTTCATTAAGAAATCCAGGGTATTCAAATTCTGGGGTTTTTTTCATATTGTATTATTATTCTTAGGAATAGTTCAATGTAACAAGAAGAAAACTTGACTTTGCTCTGGTTAAAACAGTAATAGGCACTTGAAAAATATTAAATAAGTAGTATTACCTATAAATTCCAGAATTCCTGGGTTTTAGGAAGTTGAAGTATTATCGATTAACAGAATTTTATACAACTATACCAGTTAAATTCCAAATTGGAATTGTTTTGTTACTTTTTTCATTTTATTGTGCCAAATTATGGTACATTTAGAAAGAAAAATTCTAAAGTGGTCAGTGATAGGGTGTTATCTATCAGCGCCTTTCTGTCACTCATTATTGCCAGTAGTGCCTTTGATCATTTGAGGGGAGACTCTTAGAGTAGCGTAGGCTAAGTCCTGTCACTTAGGAGGAATGGAATAGCTGGTTTGGAATTTGTTAAAGATGTGGAGCAATAAGTGCTGAGTGAACTCCCATTTCGCACATTTTTAATGGTAGTCTTACTATAGAGATTATATATTCAAGGAATTGTAAAAAATTCTGTTAGTCAATGATATTTCATCATGCAAATCCTTGCAAATTCAGGGGTATAGAGGGGAAAAAAAACAAAACTACAAACCTGAACAAACCCGACTACACTTTGGGAACCAAATGGACTTACATTGAACAGATGAGCAGTGTATGACCACGTTTATGGTATCAGTCCAGGAATGCGTCGGGAATGTCTCTTACCTGTGGGCGGTGTGCGGTGATGGGTGCAGGAACCACGGCGCTGTGTGCAGATGTGAACTGCAACACATCGGGATGTCCTTTGCATGTTGTATCTATTTGTGATTTCAACAAACAGAAACAGAGAAGCGCATCAACAAGCCATGTCAGGCTCTCAATGGCTTGGTGAGGCTCATGTGGTTGATTAAATTGGTACTTCCGGAGGGGAGCCCTCCCACTTCTCAAAAAAAGTACAAATTGACCTAATATTGACAGTGCGGAAAAGATTTCTGTTTGCTGGAAAAAGCGTTATTATTCCTAGATGTGGGGACTTATATTTCCATCTTCTGTTACAGTATTGAGTCATAAGAAATATTGTTGCATTTAAAATTACTACATTTGTATGTGGGTATTTATTTGAAATGATGTCAAAGTACTGTATTATGTTCTATGTGCATTACCTTTTAGCGGTGGGTTGGTCTCCATTTAACGTCCTGTGCATGTATTCTTGCCAAGTAACCTTTACACAGATCTGAAAAACAAAAAAGTTAAAGAGAAAATGTGGAAACTTCTTAAAAGGACAACTGTGTGTTAATTGGATAACCTTAGGAGAAGGGGTAGAGGGCAAAACATTGCTTCCAGATTAATAAAACAGTTTTTAATCTAGGAAAGCAATGTGCCTGCGTAAAGGTAGTCACATTGGCAGGAGCAATAAAAGAGAAAAGGAATTGCGTGTTCTGCCTGTTGGTTTTGTGGTTTAAGAAGGTGCTGGCTTAAGTAGTCTGCTGAAGGGATTTTCAGCCAGGGGCCAAATATATACTAATTTTTATCTGAAAGAAACGGAATACTTCACATGAAGTTTTCTGCAGGATTAGAAAATTAATTATTTGTGCTCACATTCAGGGGGCACCATCCTCTCTTATTCCATGAGATCTTCGTGGATTAGTTTTGGCCTGGATCAGACTGGTTTAATGTGTGGCACTGAACAACCATGCAAACACTTGTACTGGTACAGGGAAAGTAAGGGTAGGACTAAGGCTGTGGTGTCAGTGGTGACAAGTTGTCCTGAAATTACATCTTAATTTCTCGTATACTCTCCAAAATACTCACGTACTCTTAGGGCTCCATCCAGCCTGGCCCTGAACAGAACTTCCCTGGAAGTGTTTCCTGGCCCTGAGCACCCTGGTCTAGTGGGAGATGTTCTGCTCGTGGCAGGGATGCCAGCAGGGTGGAACAAGACAGTCTTTAAAGTCCCTTCCAACCAGTCAGGGATTCTGTGAAAATGCATTGAGTTGATGTTTGTCCGGTAGAATTAGTAAACAAACTCACAAAAAGCCCCTGAATGAGAATACCCAAACTCTGAGGGCAAGGCTGAGGTTTGCTCCATCAATACGAAGATATTCCTGGATCAATGACTTCATATTGGCCCCTAGAAACATTAAATATGGTTTTATACTCTAGTTTGACAACTCTTGTTTCCCCAGGTAGGATTTCTCAGAACCATTCTGCTGATTGTTTCTCTATCAGGTAGCAGTCTGCTGCATGACACCAGCTCATCAACATAATTTATTGCTGGAGAGCAAGATGACAGTTTTTCCTTGGGCATTGAAAACACTTGCTCAGGGGTATGCAGTGAACTAGCAGAGCATGTGTGCTGGGACACTTGCCCTGCTTGTAGAGGTCTGCATTTTCTATAACAGGAGCTTTACCTGCTGGATGATCTACAGAAGAAACATGTAAATCCATCGGCATGCACACAAGAGCAGGCCTTTGAAAAGTAAAACAGGGTGATTCAAGAATGCTTTAGTAAGAAAGAAAAAGAGAAAACAGTCAAAGGAGAATATTTAGATTAAAAGCTTGTCTAGTGAATGGCTATTAAGTAAAACATTCATTTCTTTGACTCTTTTCTGTGTAGAAAAATCCCCTCCCTAAGCCCTGGGGAAAATGTTGCCTGTGCAGAGATGGAGGGTGGGTTCAGCATTCCAGCTGCAGATGTGGCTGGAGTTAAGTCTCTGGGAGAGGAATCTGCCAGCAAATGTCACACTCATGCTTGCTATGGAGTCAGTAATCCGGCAGTGATCCTTTGTTTCTTGCAAGTGAGGCTTGAAAACAAGTTGCTCACCTCCCAAAGGAGGAACAGGGCAGATTTCTGGATGTACTGAGATGCCTAAAGATAGAAGACCTGGAAGTTCCCATGTACCTGGTTTTGTGGGATGAAGGCAATGAAAATTATGACAGAGGTACTTTTTGGAGATCCCACTAGATAACATGGTAAAATTCAGCTAGACAAATATTTACATTAATTAGAACTTCAAAACTATATTCACATTCTTGTGGTTTTTTTAGAGGCTGATGTAGTAGATGGACCTACAGGACCAGGAAAAGGTATTTTTGCATTCAAGAACTTTGAAAAAACAATTAAAAATATAAAGGTCACCTTCATGAGCTCATAACCAAGCAAAGCAGCTAGTTAATGTGATTATTCTGAGTATATTATTATTATTGCGTGTTATTTTGAATGTTCATCTATAAAAGCTTCAAGAAAACATTCATTAGAACAATTAATTAGAACAATGAGGGCATGGAATTGAGAACACTTCTATGAGCTGTGATACTGAGGCTGAAGTCTTTTTCATCATCTCAACATAATATGCAGTTAGGCTCTCAGGGTGTTCTCAACCCCTCCACATTACCAAAAGTCCACAGCAGAACTGGAATTGCAGCCCAAGGAGGGGATGAGAGCTAAAGGTAATGTTTGTGCTCTGCCTTTCCAATCTAGCTGCAGAAGCTGATTGGGCAGTAGGAAGCAAGGTAAGAATCCAGACTTTTCTCTCCTCCCTTGTATTGCTTACTCTTCTTAAAGCCACTGAATGATGAACTTCCCTCATCCCTTCTCTGACTTGGGTTAGACTCTTCATTCTCTTCTGGACTACTCTTCCCAGAGGTGTAAAATGAGACTTTTTGCTGCTGTATCATATATGCAGAGCTTGCTTTGTTAAGAACCCTGACAGAACATCTAGCAAGGGGGCACCACATAAATCCTCTTCCTGTGTTGTTTGTAGGGAGCAAAATTGTCATTGCTGTTTCTCCCATTCCCCTGAAGGAGAGTTTTCACCAGTATCCCGTTTCAGAAGGGATCTTTTCATGGAGCAGTAGGAAAAAGCTAAAAAGCCACTACTCCAACCCCAAATACTTATTAATAGAAAAATGGATGTGTTTCTGTGGAGTGAGAAGAAGAGGAAGTAGCAGAAGGGGAAACAAGAAAGTAGAGGGGAAGAGTGTGATCTGTGTATCTGTAT
Organism: Corvus hawaiiensis; assembly: GCF_020740725.1. Lineage (NCBI taxonomy): Eukaryota > Metazoa > Chordata > Aves > Passeriformes > Corvidae > Corvus > Corvus hawaiiensis. The sequence goes on along the minus strand of NC_063223.1, from coordinate 23,843,380 downwards.
GAGGTGGATCTAAAAAAAAAAAAAAGAAAAACAGATGAAGGTATACAAGAGTATGAAAGGGGCAAGAAGGAAAAAAAATGGCAGCTGTGGATGCGGCTGGACTTGAGCAACTTGAAGCAGCTGAATCTGCTGTGGGTGTGGATTGTTTGGCATAAAGCCTAGGAAAAATTCAATTCCAAAAAACCAGCTGCCAATTTAGTGTAGTCTGGTAGTACAGATATCGTAGTGCATAGTGTGCATTTCTCCATCTTAAAGGGATCAGCTACCACATTTATTAGCTCCAGGGGCTAGGAAGAGGCACAAAGAACATGAGACCACAGAAGGAAGGAGCAATGTGAAAAAATGAGGACAACATGTGAGAGAAAATTATGTTCCCTGGCTTTTTTGTGTGGTTTCAAAATGTCTCATGCAAGTGTTCCGGATTCCAGTAACCCTCTGTTTTAAGCTTCGGTTGGCTAAGAATGATTTCCTCTTGAAGTGTGAGCATGAGCCCAGGTGTGTCCCAGTGGGCAAGAAAGCCAGGGATACCTGGCTTGTACCAGCCATGGTGTGGGAGCAGGACCAGGGAAGAAGTGATCATCCACCTGTGCTGGGCACTGTGAGGCCCCACCTGGAATCCTGGGGTCAGTTTTGGGCTTCTCATGACAAGGAAGACCTTGAGGAGCTGGAGTGTGTCCAGAGAAGAGAATGGACCTGGGGAACGATTTGGAGGACAAGTCTGATGAGGAGAAGCTGGGGGAGCTGGGTGAGCTCATACTGGAATGAGAAGGTCCCCCCGAGGGATCTGAAATCCTGAGGGATTTAAAAGACATGTAGGTGTGGCACTTGGGGACATGGCGTAGCCTTGGCAGTTCTTGGATAATGATTGGACATTATGATCTTTGAAGTTTTTCAAACCAGAACTATTCTGTGATATTTCTTCTAATTAATATCTGAGTCAATCCAAACACAGCTGTACTTATTTTAATATCCATATCAAGTGTAGGTGGATACCTCTGACTAGCCTCAGGTTAGGGTGCTTTTAAACACATTTTTAACTAAGTTAGCTTCTGTGGTGTTACATTAAGAGAACTAAGTTCGGTGCCTACAGAATGCTACCAGCCAAGTAGTCGGTGTCACTACCAGCTTCCAAAGCTAAAATAGCCCAGGCACAGGGATACCTTATACTAGTGATTGACGCACTGCTGGGAGGTCTGGGGGGATCTTTGACCTTCAGTACCCTCTTGAAATTGTGCAGAAAGTCACGGACGGAGGGAAACAGAAAGGCAATGACTCAGAGAGTCAATAAAGCTCACAGGTCCAGAAGGGGAGCCTCAAGATGTGGGTGGGTAACATGGCAGCTGGGTATCGAGTGTTTTAGAACAGCTGAGATAGCATGATGGTAACCACATAGTGCCCTGTATGACAGTACTCTTTCAGAGTCTGCACCTCTGCAAGTAAGCACCATCCAGGCTGCACTCTGTGCTCAGCTAAAATGTGGAAGGTGCTGTTGGAAGCTGGGGGTAGTAGCAGTATGTTCACAAAAATAGGCTGCAAGATTTGTGTAGTTACAGAGTCTCAGAGCTTCTCACACAAAATACAAATATTCTTCTGTGGAGCTGTTTATACCAGGTAGTGTAAGACTGGTTGAAGTGGTGTGAAGAAGATTTGTGCATGTGCACTTCAGGAGACTGTAGAGGAGGCAGGAGTGCAAGTCTGTGCCAAGCATGACACCTGTCCATCAAAGGCATGACAGGAATGTTTGTCTCTGACATTACTGGCTGTGGGTTTTATACTTAGCACCCAGCAAATAACAGCGTGACTTTGGACATAAGAGTTAAAATTGTACTAGCAGATCTGTTTATGCAGCATGGCTGGAGAATCTGGCCAGTACAAAGGTGCCTATTAATCATATTCTTTACAAGTCTGGCCACCAGTAAAGGTCAGAACTGCTTTTTGTTCTGCGTGATACTTGTGCTGAAAGCACCAAATTTCCAGTTCAGTTGCCTTGTGCTCTGGAATTACGCAGTTGTTGAATGTCCAGAGCAACTCCCTTTGGAAGTCAGCTCGGAGAAATAACACTGACTGTGGTCTACATGAAGGGAGTAGAATCCGTGGTGGGAGTCGAAAAATAGTAAGAAACATAAAGGTGATGTGACCCTTATACCTGAACATGCAAAATAAAATTGCCGGCAGCTGTGTGTGATCAGGGAGCAGTTCTGGCAGAGAACACGAGATGGCAGTGCCAGACAGGGCTAGAGAGAGGCACAGAGAGCCAAACAGGGCGAGAGAGAGCCAGGCAGGGCCAAGCGGCACCAGACAGCCGGGCTCGTCTGCTCACAGGACCCTCTGCTGCTTCAAGGAAAATGGGAGCTGAGAGCAGGTCAAAACTGGTCACACTTCTTCCACACTAAAATATTTGACTTTTGTCTCAGGAATTCTCCCCTCCACTCCCCCCCCTTCTCCCTTTCGTTCAGGTTTGCCATGGTTACCCATGGTTTTGTACAGCTCACCTTGGAGGTATTTCTTGCTCTTTCAGTGAGTCACTGGCTTGGCAGCTCAGGAATATGAAGTTTTATGAATGGATACCAGTGCTGCAAGTGATTACCCTGAGTCACATGACAGACAATATGTGTAATCACAATTGTGAAGAAATTTTTATTTTTCTCTTTTTTGATTGCTCTGGTAACCCAGTTCACTTCCTGAGCATTTGCCATTTTTCTGTGTGTCACATAACGGTTGTGGGCTTGTGCAGGATCTGTTGTGCACAGAACTTGCCCTGCTTGTTAATATCAATGCTCAGCAGGAATGGGTTGGGCAGCAAAAGCTGTCTTCAGCTGTGTGCTGGGTTACAGGTTTGACAGAGAAGGCAGTGAAGAGTTCGGTCTGCACCTTTCCCTTTGCCCATCTATAACCCCAAGTCGGAGAGCACTGTTTCAATCAGCATGGGCAAGGTTTCATCCTGACTGAGTCCAGCAGCCAGTGGCCATGCTGGGAGATGTGGCTACGTATAAGTGAGTACTTGTGCACATTCTCAGCTCACCACTCACTGGCATTGCCAGCTTGCAGGCAGGCTTTGTGAAAGGTAAGAAACCAGGCAGGCACTGCCAAGGGTCCTGCAGCAGACGTCATCCTATTGTACAGGGAGGAACAAAGTTAAAACTACTGAAAGCAATCATTTCTTCAGAGTAAAGTTTTACTAAATGTTTTGGCTTCAACTGATTTGCTGGGTCACCCTTAAATAACAGAGTAATTGCATAATTGATGAAATGTATGTAGAGTGACATAAAAAAGGAGATGAGAATTCTATTCTCAGAATTCAAAATGAGTCAGTGTTTGTTTCTGAATCCAGATTAACAGTGACTAGGGTGACAAAAATCAAGTTCTGTAATTCCCTCTTTTGTTTAAAAGCTTTACCTTGTGTCTGCCAGACCACTGTGGCATGTATTAGAAGTCAGTGTTTCTGGAGTAAATTTCTAATCTAGTGGTGCCCAGAAAAAAACAGTATTTCCCTCTCCTGTTTGACAGAGATTCCAGTTTTAGTATCTTTCTAATCAAAGCACCAATCTGACAGAATCTCAGTTTGACTGATTTCAGGTTACTGAAAGTCTTGGGTAAAATCTGCAATGACCTTTAGATTATTTAATTTCTGAAAGGGTTTACCTTCTAATCCTGCTCATTGTTAAAAGCACTTAGGTACCTCTGTGCTTTTCCTTTTGAATAATGGGGTTTGTGTTCCTGAAAGACATTGACTGTGAAACTCATCACCCTTGATGCATCTGTGCCATGTTCCATGGTTCAATTCATAAAGCACATCTTGTTTTTGAAGGTAATATGAAAGTTAGTGTTGTTTGAAAGTGTTTAGTTCAATGGTGACAAGCTGTAACTCCTCATTTACTTTATAATGTGATACAAGAATAAATGATGAACGTGGGAGCTGAAAGGACCTTCTGGGTCACTGAGTTCACCCCCACTGCTGCAAATGAATGTGCACATCTGACAAACCTACAGCTTTAAGTAATCTAAAAATATGAATGCAAACCCACAGTAAACAGAACCTAATGTATGCACAGAGGTTTCCATAACACTACTATGCTCTGTCATGAGTTCAGCCCTGGTATTCTGGTCACAGCCAGTAAACAGAGAGACACTCACTGACAGGTGAGGAGTCTACTGGCTGTCACGTGCATTGGCTGTTAGCTAGTGGTCAGCAACACCTCGTCATCCTCATCATCCTCTCTGCTGAGTATGGATGGTCACACATCAAGTGTAGCTTTTCTGGTCAGAATATTATGAGTCCCCTAATGATCTGCCCTTGTTTTACCCCAGAGACAGAAGTGAATGGAACCACCACTCTTGTAGCTCACTGTTTTTTGTCAAGCAATGGCAACAGGATTACTGTTTTCCCCAGCCCAGTATTTAAAAGATGAAGAATGGCTCTTGTGCCCTCCTTGGGCATAGAGGACATTTTCAGTCGTGAAGATCAGGCTCTGAAAACAGGTGGTTCACTGATCATTCATTACCTACTTCTGCTTTCAGAGAGCCCAGATAACAATGCTGAGGTATATTACCTTGAAAAGATCTGAATCAATTTAAATGAAAAAAACCTGATAAGTCATTATATGAAGAATACCAGTAAAATTAGAAAGTCCGGGATTGGAAATGCCTCAGTGTTTATAAAAATTAACATTCAAGCCCCAGTAAATATTTAAGTTCAACTACTTCATGACATGCAGCTAAAATACTATTCTGCTCTGCTATAAAAATTTCATGCCAGAGTTTAAAATCTGCCACAGGACTTGTGTCCCAAATGGAGGGCTGCTTTACTTTTATCTGCAGTTCTTACTTCTTTCTTTTGTTTCATGGGTTTTTTTTCCTCTGGATTCTTAGCTGCTCTGGTAAGTCGGATTGGTGAATATGGAATAGACCTGCTTTTGCCTAAGGTATCATTAAAAAAAAGACAACCCAAACCCTACCTCAGTATGGTTTTGGCTTAAAAATATTTTCCCTTGAAAGCTACCTTTGATCAATCATTTCTTTCTGACTTGGTTTTTTTTTTTTTTTTTCCCAAATTTAAAAGCAACAGAATAAGTTTCAGGGCTGCCATAAAATTTAATTGTTTTTATTGCATTTGCTGGTTTAATCTCATTGTAAATGATAAATTAAGCAGTTCTGCTTTATCTGCAAGTGCAAAGGTCCAGCTTCAAATTCATGAAAATGAGATTGCACAAATACTCAAAAGACGTCCCAGTAATCTTCAAATCTTCATTTTCACATGAAAAGTAGTCTTTTCAGGAAAGAAAAAAACTCCAATCAAAATTCCAAGATATATAAATAAGGACTCTGTGCACAAAGGAACTCTGTGTTTGCCATAGAGTGTCATATGATGGCAAAAGCATGAGCGTCACCCCAAGGATTACATGATCTGGAACAAAACACACCGTGCATCTCCTACAGGAAAAGCATGTCAGACAGACGCCATGTATTTGCAAAGCCTTGGCTTTTTGGTCTCCAATGTCTCATTAAATCTAGAAGAGGTTATTCTTACCCTCATTAAATTTATCTTTTGTGGACATGCAATGGTAATCCTCATCGAACTGCAAAGCCTACCATGAAGGAGAATTACTTTATATTGAGAGAGCTCGTCTTGTATCAAAATTTTAACGCAACATGACAGGCAACTTTTTTGGTTTTGGAGAGAAAGACTATTTGTATGAACTTTGCTGACCACTCACTCTGCATTTATTGGCCCTTTTCTCTTAACCTTGCACATATGTGCATTGGAAACCAAGGGACTGAAAACAATTAAAACAAGCCCAAGATGAAGACCATATTCAACAGACATTGCCCAGTGCTTCAAAGCTTAAAGAAGTTCATTGTACTGGGTACAAAGTAGAATTCGCAGCTAAGATTTAATAAAACTAAGACCTTCAGGTGCTCAGCAAGGTCCAGTTCATTGCAGAAGATTTCCAACCGGTTTCTAGTCTATTTAAGAGAATCTTCAACTTCTTTGAGACTAACGCTGTGAGTGACAGAAATGACAGAAATGTCGACAAGGCAGACTTGCTTCTATTATGACTTCCTTCACAAGACACGAAGGGAAACAGCTCAGGTACCTGAGACAGGTTAGAAGAAAAGGGCTTAAAAGAGATGGATATGTATCTACCGCCTGCAACTCAATGAAGGGTGGCAATCCCGTGCTTGTTACTCAAGAGTCACAAACTGTGCCATAAATGATCCCAGGATCATTTTACTCCTCACGGTTTTAAAGGATTGGATGCCTCTCAATTCAGGTAGGAAGAAAGTTCCGGTATTCAGGGGAGGTGTTCCAGCAATGTCTTTTGTCTTCTAAACCCAAATCTGCGCTGTTTTGCTCTTTTGCTGGTAGTGTCAGACCACCTTCTTCTTAGCTTTTATTCCTTCCGATCCCTAGCAGAGCTGCAAAGCAGAGCCCTTCTTTTCTTTGTTGCTTATCTGCTGAAACTTCTCTCTGACTCCACACGATGTACTATGGTTGGAGGCACGGCTTATTTCCCAGATGTAAAGAAATTGACGCTGGCCCTCTGTTACAATTTTGCTGGTCAAAAGCAATGGCTACATCTTGCTTAAATTGTTACCTCACTCCAGAATAACTTAACTGATTCTGGTCAGAGATACAAATTATATGCTGCAGATACCCGGACTGTAGATACTGAGTGCCTAAAATGAAAAATGGTCCAATTCTCCAGAAGAAGAAACAACCTAAAAACCAAACCAAACCAAACCAAAATGCTGGCTAGGGTGGGGAAAGAACTGGGCAGGAAATAAATTGGTAATTTTAAAAGATTGCTGGTTATTTGGTGTTCTGGTGCTATATCTAACAAGTTTAAATGCTAAAAATAAAGCTTGTCTCAGCTTCCCACTTTATAGCATGGACCTTGCTTTCATGAGAACAAAGAACCTGGGAAATTTTCAACAATTTGTTTGTTTCTGCTGCTGAATCTCCATTATACCTGATAACCATGCAGCAATATTTGGTGAGCTTGGATCTGTTCTGGCGAAAATGCTGTAGAGAAGACCCCCCTCATTGTCCTGAAGGACAGGACTAATCTAAGAGAGCCATATCCATTTTTACAGCAATAAATGTCTGAAATCATTAATTGTGTATTAAATTTGTGTATTTATATTAATGCTTTAAGGTAGGATTTTGAAAGTAACAGGTAGGATTCTCAAAGTGACAAGAAATCCAGGTTGGTCCATTACTGATAAACCTGCTTTCTTACTTTGGTTTATCTAGACCCTATTCATAGAGCTGATCCGCAACAGCTACTTCTTTTATTCTTGAATGATTAGTCCATGGAAATTAATTTTGGGGATGTCACTGCAAAACTGCTTTTCCATTCCACCACACTATTGAAGCGCTCAACAGTATATTTCCATACTAATGCCTGCATCAACATTGGATATTTCAGGGGGAAGGTAAAGAGCAATGACGAACTACTGGGTAATAAAAAATAGACTAAAGCCCAACACAGATAACTTTTCATTTTATTGTTTTGTAGTTTTTTTCTGAAGTTAAATGCCTTTGTGAAGACCGTTTTACATGACTTTGTGCTTTTAGAGATAGATTGCTTGATAGGTACTTTTAGGCTTAATACATTTGTTTTTCTCGGTGTTATTTACTCCTTGTGATGAGAAGCTGAGGTTTTAAATCTCAGAAAGCTCTCCTTTAAATATATGCCTCACCTGAAGAGGCAGGGTTTCCTTCTGTGGAAGGAGCACTTCACCAGGGCTACAAAAGAGAGCATCACCCTCCAACTCGGCTGCAATCCCTCCTAGCTACAGCGTCCTACTCCCTGTCCAGGCACACGGTAGTAAATCAGGTGGGCCTTCGGGTCTGACTGTTTAAAAAGCTCTAGTTTCTTGGAATGGTTCTGGGAGGTGGGAAGAGGCTGGCAGGGTTTGGTCCCCTCAGTCAAAATTCGAATCCGAATTGCTCTCTGACACGTACATGGAAGAACAGGTCAGTCAGAGAAGTCATGCACAGCTCGAGGTCTCTCCTGGGCCTCAGCATGTGTCCCGCAGCCGCCCCCAGCAGCTGCACCGAGAAGCTTTTGGCTCCAAGGGCAACAGCCGGTGTAGAGCCTGTAGCCCTTAGGGTTTCCCTTTGTATTGCTTGTGACGTGATTTTGAGCTTCGCCCTGGGTTCGTCCTCTTTCTTACTGCAGGGACCCATAAACACCTTCCCTGTGGCATGCGAGTGGTGAGGGGCTTGAGCGCCCCTTGCTCCCTGCAGCCGTATCCCGGAGCCCACCGGTTCACTCGTGGGGAGTGGGATGTGGTCCTCGGTTAGCCCGGGACGGGTCTGGCTCAGCGGGAGCTCCTCGCAGCGCTACCCAGGGGCCACGCAAGCGGCAGGCGCTGCTTGCCCAGGGCCGGGCGGGAAGAGGGCAGGAAAGGGTGTTGTCCCCCTCCCCTTGGCCCCTGCTCCCGGCCCTAGGGAGGGGCCAGCCCCGGCGGGTGCGCCCTTTCCCCACCACCGCCCCCGGGCCGGGAGCAGCACCTGGTCCCCCGGCAGCCGGGGCGGCCCCTCCGGCGTGTCCCGTTGACGCTTGGGCCGGGCCGGGCCGGGGCGGGGGCGCATCCCGCCTCCTCCTCCGCCGCCTTCAGGGGCGCCGCGTCCCGCTGGCGGCGCCTCATGGCGCGATGCAGCTGCAGTGGGAGGGAGAGGAAACCCACCCCCCTCGCCCGGCGGCCGCCTTTGTAACCGCCCGGCCCAGCTCAGCGCGCAGCGGCTCGGGGAGCGCCGGAGCGCGGCGGCGGGAGCAGATGGAGCCGGAGGGTAAGGCTGCGCCCAGCCCCCCCCCTCGCCCCGGTCGCGATTCCAAGGAAGCCCCGCTCTGGCCCGCAAGTTCTCGGTGGAGGCTGCGGCGGCCGCGGGGAGCCGGGCCGGGAGCGGGGCGGCGTAGGGGTCCCGGCGGGCCGCGGGGTCTCTGCGGCGGAGCGGGAGGAGGGTGGTTCCCGGGCCGGCCGCGCTCCAGGTGTGCTGAGCCCCCCGCCGCCGCCTCCCTCCCCTTCTCTGCCCTCCCCTCCCCTCGCCGGCCGGCAGGGGCTGCCCCGCGCGGTCCCGCTGGCTCTGCTGGCGCAAGGGCCCCGCTCCGCCCGCGCCCTCGGCGGGGAGCCCGGGGGTCGGGCCGCCTCGCCGCGGGGAGCCGGGGGCCAGTGGAGCGCAGCAGCCCGCATGGACCCGGGGGCGCGCTCAACTAACTTTCTTTCTTTAATTGATTTTTTTTCATTTCGTTCCCTGCCCCCGCGAGCCGCTGGCGCGGTTTTGTTGCAAACCCATCGCCCGCGGGGCCGGCCCGCCCTCCCCAGGCCCGACCCGCAGCGGCGCTGGCTGCACTCCCCGCGGACGCCCGAGCGCCGGCTGCGGGCTCACCCCGAGCTGCCCTCGCACACACACCCTGGACCCGGCGTCCCTGTGCGGCTCACAATGGCCAGGGAATCCATGTTTGAGTAAATGCACCACCGAGTTGTGTAAATATATTTTTAGTTCTCCTAAAACCACACAAAATCAGTTCTGTTAAACACTCATTTCAGTAAAACTGCTATTTAACTGTATAGATTAAACTTATTTCCTGCCAATACATGTTTAGGTACTTATGAAATGCTGAGGTCTTTTTCCCTCTCTCTCCTTTTTAAATACCTTTTGGAACTGTTAGTACGCTAAACATAAACTATTTCCAGTTGCACACTGGAAATCTCAGAACCATAATGGTCTGTTACGTTTAGCTGGCTGTCTCTGTAAGACCAGCATTCTCCTGGAAAAAAAAAAAAAAAAAAAAAAAAAAAGGAAGGGGAAAAATAGAAGCCCAAAAACCCCTTATGTTTAGAAAACTGGCCACATGCATTGTAGCTGTTATTTAAACCTCAGTACCTATGTCACATTTTCCATTCCAAGTATTAAGAGTGGTTTAAGTATGTTACAGGGATATGCTCTACCTTAGTTCCATTGCAAGCTTTAGGGAATTTTAACACAAAGGAAAATAGCTCTGCAACATAAAATTATCTTGCAGTGCCTGATACGCAGCGGCACCAAGGAGTGGAAGAGACTATTGGCAATTGTTAATGACCAGAATTGGTTTTGTTGAGAGGTATGCAGGATGGAAAGGGGTTATGTGTGGCGATGAATACATTGGTAGAAGTATTCTTGCATTCTTTAGAAGAAGTTTATTCTTCATAGAGAGCTGTTTTTCACAATGCTAGGAAGATGTTTTAGAGTTCATACTCCAACTAGCAGAGCTGTGTTTATAATACCCCCTGAAATAAGCAAGCTGGGTTGTTCCTGATTTAGCTCACTTGTGACCCAGTTCTTTATATTGTATGTGTTCTTACCTTAATAAAGCTAGAGAAAAATGATAAAAATGAGATTGCATTTGAAGGAACTCCTTCTTTAGAAGACATAAATTCTTATTTTTAAAAACTGGAAGTTTTCTGCCCTGCTTCATGGGTAGGTAAAGGCTGGATCAACCTAGGAGAGATTATGGTGAATTGCAGAGCTGCTGAAGATCCCTATCTGCCCTGGATCCAGAGATATTCAGGCAACCTGACTTCTGGCACCAACTGAACTTCTTGGGTACCAATCTTCAGTACATTAATTTTTAGAGGCTGGTCCTCCCACATGGGTTGGAGCTTGCAGTAGCTGAAATGCCTATGTTAGCAGCCTCCTGCTCTGTTAGTGAAGAAGCCAGGGTTGTCGTGTTAGTTGCTTGTAGATTGGTGGAATATGTAACCCGCTGTATGTGTATGTTTGTGATTTTCTTGAGTGTGGTTGATGCTCTTCAGTGAGCTTCATTCCTGTTTTCAGAGTCAGGGCACTCAGAGTGTGGTGATCTAAGGGAAATCTGTAGAGCTTGCTTGCTCTTGTGGCGCTGATCTGATGTGCCCTGCTTGCATAGTCCTGGCTGGAATCATTCTTGAATGGAGCTGGAATTGCTGTTGTTCAGTCTCATTTGGTGCAGCTTCTTGCATTTAAATGTATGCCTGGAACTCTTGCTGAAAGGGAAGACGGGACTTTCTCTTTCCAGAGGACCTTTGCCTCTTGCCAAGTGTGCAGATCTAAGGCCTGAAAAGCATCTTCCACACAGGCAGGGAAGAAAGACGGGGTTGATACTAGGTCGTGCTTTCCTTAAGGAAATCCGGTATGGTGTACTAATGCCACAGAAATACTGACCAACGCAATTCTTGGTGTCTCCCCAACTCCCAACATTGGCTGAGGTGATAATGTAGAATGAGGTCAGGACTGCAGAGTGTATTTGTCTTGGAGTATCTCAGAGGTGCAAGAGGGGAATATTATATTCAAAACAATGAAAATAGTAGAATCATAGTGGTGATGGTCCTCATGGCTTTTTGTATGGGATGAGCTTCTCTAGTGTGATCCAGAATGAGGAAGACTGTCTTAGGTCAGTAGTGGTGGAAATGGGATGTTGAAACCTTGAGACACCAGGACGGACAGACTTGGGAAGTCAGAATCCCAGGTGATGATATTTCCTCAGTGCATTGTTTGCACTGCAGTGTTTTCAAGGCAGTTTTTGTGGCTGGGTTTTCCAAAGTATTCCAATGATTTTATACTCTGAGGTCCCTGATCAGGTTCAATGTGTTTGGTTTTGAGAAAGCTTTGTTCTCAAACGAGCTATGTGAGATGGAGTGACATGGGCAGTGCTGCCCTCTGAAATGCGACCTAAAGTCCATCCGCTTTCTACTGGTTTTCAACGAAAAATGAACAGCTAACTTCTGCAGGAGGTTTTGGGAACAGCTTTGTCTTCCCATGTGTCTGTAAGCTCAAAGAACACTGAATGTTCCTGACTGAAGCTTGTCTGTACCTGCTGACCAAGCTCAACAATTATGGATGCATGGGGTTTCTTCCAGATTGTCTGGACTGATTTTTTAGGGATCTTGATACGATTATTTGGGATCAATAATGGTCTGTCTGTGGTCAGTGAGTGTGACCCAGTGGTCTGTGTGAGAATTGAAAGGGCAGGGAGTGTACATGCAGCAATGATGTGATTAATGCTTTGATTCCTCTGACTGTGCACCGGTTTCTACTAAAGCTATGAACTTGTGAAATGCTTTTGAGTAAGATTAATTTTCTTCTTCAAGCCATTTGTTAAGATTTACATTTTAATTTTTAAATTTAAATTTTTCATTCACCAAAAGTTCAATTTGAAACTAAAAGAGGTGACTGGTAAAACCTAAGTTTTATATATTTCTAGATCCTAAGTTTAAATATTTCTAGATCCCTGGATACAGATACCGTGTTAGACACTTGAGCCATTGATTATGTAGATGTTAACTTGTTTGAGTAGAGTGAAAAGTGGCAGATTAAAAGCAGTAATAACTACTGTGGTATCCATTTGCGTTGGCATTATCAAATTTTAATGTGAAATTTGATGTTTCACTTGCGAGACTGACTGTGACTTGTGATTCTTACATAATGATGAATATTGATACTCTTTGAAAATACGTCTCTTGTTCCAAATTCTATGAACTAGTGGAAAGTTTCTTTTAGGTAAAAAATAATGTGACTTCATATATTTCTCAGATGTGGAGACAGAGCATATGAGTTAGGCTGAGCTAAGATGGACTTGGGCATGAATGAGAGAGGGAAAATAGGAGGAAGTATTGTTGAACTCCTTTCCATGATTTGACAGCTCTTGAGCCATGCTGCATGCCCAGCACCAGCTCTCAGGGCTCTCATTTGTGTTCTCTGCCAACCTCTTTGGACTCTCCATGGAGAACTGAGCCTAGCACCCCCAAGCACAGGACCCCAGACCTCCAGGGTGCAAATCCACATGAAATTGAAAGTAGATGTCTGCAGCTCAGTGTTGCATTCGCTGCAGCATTTGGGAGGCATTCAAGTCACAGCACGGAACTCTGGCTGGTTTGGAGGTTATGGGTGGTGAAATTTGAGACGCCTTTGTTGGTGGAACAATAGTGAGGTACACTGGAAAGTGCTTCCAGGGGAAATTTTTTTTTCCTCTCCCTCTATTTTCCCCCTCCCATTCCCAGCCACGTCCTAAAAGCAAGGGTTAGTATAACTAGATTTGCATTTTACACTTTGCAGTATCTTAAAACTTTATGGGCCTTTGGTGTTTTTTTTCACAGTTTGTGGCTGTTCATTTTATCTGTGCTGCCTGTTGTTAGGAGTTCCTGAGACTACAATGCTGAGTGTTTTCTTTACGTGGGTACTGGGCGAGGGCTGTGCCAGCCTGTGCAGAGAAGATGTGCTGGTGTGTGGTGTCTCTGCCTGTGATGCTAATTGGAGTGATAGCCTCATGCTCATCTCCGCTCCCTGCGTGGTGTGGCCATTGCTTTTTCTGGCAGTAGTCACCATATCCTTCTATGAGAAATACCCAGGTCTGCAGTTGCGACCTGGCTTCTCAGGGTTGATGCGTTAAGTGGCATTATTGAAAGCACATTGCCTCTGTGGTCCCTGACCACTACCTCACAAAATGCTGTTCTCCCTGCCTTTTCTTCTGTTTTACTGACTTTTGTTGTGAATTTGTCTTTCTGTGAAAGAGTTTATTGGTTTTACCTGCTTTCTTATGTTCTGGGTTGGACTTTTCTTGTTTTTTGTCCACGATTAAGACCCTTGTGTGAGACAGAAAACCAGTGATTTAACTGCTGTGAGAGGGCTAGGTGAAGAATTGAGGTGGAAGGCTGAGAAGAGGAGGTTGTTGACGTAGCATAATCTCAGTCATCTCTTGCAGGACTCCCTGCAGGATCCTTGAGGGGCTCAGCAAAGTGAGTTCATCAATTCCTCATCTATGGTCCCTCTATTAACAGAGGGATGAAATTCCTACCTGGAAGCCAGGCTGTTTGAATAACCTTTCGGATATGGGCACGATGTTTTTGTCCCTCAGTCTTTCTTCTCTCCCTCTTAGTGTAATTAATTCTGTGGTTATGAACTCTAAAAACCAACGTCTCTGTCACGGTTAACCATCAGCATAAAAAAGTTGCAGGAGTGTTAATATGGGATTTTTCTCCTTTGTTAAGACACTTGGTACTGCCTGAATGATGTAATGTGCGTTAGTGGTGGGGCTAGTAAATCTGGCTTTACTGTCACATGGCATCCCCAAGAGGCTGGTCAGAATGACCGTTGTTGGTCCCTCTCTGTACTCGTGTTGGGCACCAATAGCCTGAGAAAGATATTTTGTGTCTTCAAGAAATGTGTCAAGTGTTACCAACTTTTTTGTCTTAATTGCTGGTGGCTTTCTAGAGAGCTCAGAGGTACTAAAGGCAAGAATAACCATTTCTAAATTTTTAAATTTTGCAGGCCTCTAGAGTACATTTAAATGTGTTGGAAGTATCGACAGCTGTTCAGAGGACACTCCTGAGGTTGGGTCAGAAACAGTCATCAAGCAGTGAATATAATCATGTAGAATTAATGCTCTTCAAATCTGTTGCCAGCCATAGGCAAAATGCATGTTTTGGGATGACAGAACCTTCACAGAATTAACAGGGACAGAGCAGACCTCTGGCCATTGCTGTGAGAGGTGAGGAGCTGTGAAGTGGTGTAGGTTCTCATGCATTTCAGCATGGCCACAAGCAATTACCTTACTGGAACTGCATTTTAAAATCCTGAAATGTCCCCTTTTGAAAGATTGTTCTAGTTCTTTATTTCTTCTTTATTTATCTAATTTGATTCTGCTTCTTAGAAATTCTTTTGTTTAATGAATATTCAAGGAGAGAGCGTTGTTATGCTGGACTATTGAATGAATAAATTACACATTGTATTTGCCCTTTTTGTCTCCTCAAGCACTTTGAATAACCTCTGCTGAAGTATGTAGAACCACTGCTTTAAGTGCAGCTACCTTTACGGTTAATGTCGGGTACTCATTGAGCTGGTTAATTAATGTGAATGGCTAAAACACTAACACAGGGTCCAAAGTTGACACAGGTTATATGTCGGCCTGTTATTGGAAGGCCAACCTCTATCCTTGGGATGGAGCATTTGGATACAGCGTATGCAAGCAACAAACACATCTGTACATGGCATCATGGCAATCTGGATGGATGAATTTTTGGAGGATACCAGCCTTGATATTAAAGAATCTAATTTCTAAAAGTCTGAAGAACCCGGTAGTCCCAGTATTTTTTGGAAGACAGGGCGACATCTAAATATCACTTGGATGTCAGAGGTTTCTCCTCTTTATTTTATACTTCTGAAAAACAGGCAGGTGTCTGACTATAATGAAGGAATTTAACATTGGGGTCTAGTTTTCTTAAACTCTTGGCCTCTTTTTGTTCTTTCTTTTTGGGCTTGCAGGATCTGAGCAGAAATTCTCTCTTGGTAACTTAACCCTGAGCAAATATTTACATTCATGGGATTCTTGCTACTTCAGCAATCATTTTGGGCCTTGAGTTTGGAACAGGGTTGACAGTTAATGTACCAAACACTGGGGCAAGGAATCGTGAAAGGAAGACCAAAGAAGCCTCCAAACATGGGTTTACCATGTTTGATATGAATCACCTGCTAAGTGTAATTTGGTTGTCACTTCCAGAATGAGATTTACAGAGATATTGTGTTTTCTGCCACTGGCCCTATGTGTCTGATGGGGGCTTGTGATTTGAATTTTACCCACAGCTTTAAAATGCTAAATACAAATGTTTGTGTAAAAACTGAAGGGAATGAAGTAGTAGAATAGAAGACTGAGATAGAAAAGAAGGAAAAAGTGAGTACAGTGCAAAAAAACCTGATAGGGGCGTAGGAAGAGATTTTAAAGAGAGAGGGTTTTAAAGTAAAAATTAGTAAGTAATCTGAAATTTGTAAAAGAGGAAACCTGTACAAAATGCTATGGGAGTTTAACCTGTGAGCACTGAAGAAGCAAGGGAAAAGTTCTCTGGGGTAACACTAAGAGAGAGTTGAATAAATACAGTAAAGGAAGGAGTGATCTCTCTGCAGACTAGTAGATTAAAATACCATGAGAGCTCAGCTTCCCGTGGGTTTGGTCTTATTCCTAGATTTTGCTGTTACAATCCAGCATCATGCCCTGTGCTGGCTGCAGTGTTTCTGGGAAAGACAGGGGATGACAGTGTACTTAGCTCTCACACCCTTGGGGGAGAAATATGCAAGGTTCCTCATGGAGGCTCTCAGCGGAGGATGGAGCTTCCTCACACAAACCCACCTCGGCCACACCTTTGGAGATGTGTTTGGAGCCCCAGGGATTTGGTAGCTGTCTGGCCCTTGGGTCAACCACTGCAGCTCCATGCTGTTGCTGGTGAGCTTCCAGGAGAGCAGGGGGGTGCGCACCCATGTAGGATAACTGAACACATAACCCAGTGCAACCTGAAGATTGTATTCCCTCTTAAATTTGGTGGGAAAAGGGATTGTGCCCCCACAGGCAAAATTGTGCTGTTGGTTGACATGGTTGTACTGGAGCTGTGGCTCAGCCTACAAAACCTGACAGTGATTAAGGTCCAGCCCCCAGGCTGTAGTAGTGTACAGCTGCGTCTTGGAACTCTTAGGGGTTTGTACTGAAGTAACATATATGGTTTTTCTATTTAAATTTTTTTCCCATTTTTTTCTTTGTTGAGTATCTACAAAGCCCCTGACTGGGGGCAGATGAATTTTGCCTGGAGGAAAATCTCAGCCATTCCAATTTCCTGTTAGAGCCAGGTGTTCCACCTCTGTGAATCGCTCTCACTGGCTGTGGGAGTCATTCATGCAGAGTGAAGTTTCCCGTGGAGGAACAAACAGTGCTGCCTGCTGAGGTCTCCCAGATCTGTTTTACTAATTGCTATTGAAATTCTTACAGCCTGTTTCTTGGCTGTAGAAATGCAGAGCCAAATATCAAAGTTGGGGGGAGAAGTCCCCCTCTAATTATTGCACAGTTCAGAAATGCATTTCTTAAAATTTTTTCATCTTATACAAATACATGCCTTGCTTTGCCATTCCTAATTTACTGGTGGAAGTGCACGTGTTCACAGCTAGGGGAGAATAAGATTTCCTCAAAATAGTAAAATAAAAATAATAATTTTAAATAATCCTGACTCATCCATAAAGTGTGGAGTTGCTGGAACTGGGTCTTTGGTTGGAGTTATGGCTGCTTGATCTTGATTGTGGTGCAGTCAAAAAAATTGCTTCACTTGGAATGCAGAACAGATGCTTTTCTTATTCCCTTGAAAGGAGAGTGTTTTTTTGGTATTTCCCAGACCATGCAAGTCCCAAAAGTTATTTTAAAAACTGCTAATCCTCTTCTTAGGACAAAGAAACTGCCGAAGCAAATTTTGAGGATAGGAGAGCTGCTGTGTTACTTGTCCATCTGCTTCGGGGTTCTGGCCACAGACTGAAAACCTTTGTAGCAAATGGTTGTGGAATAGCTGGCAGCAAGAAGTGGTTTTACTATTTCTTTTCTTCCCCCTACACCCAATTCTTTAAAATTTGGATCGCGTCTTAAAGCTGGAGGGTTCATCAGCTCACAGAATTCATGGCCTCTACGGAAATTGAAATTTTCTTATGGCTGATAACAGAATTTCTAGTATATACAGAAACTGTATACAGAGTTGTGCCACAGTTTTACTTGCATGTTTGAAGAGTTAAAATGTTGTATTGTGACAATATACCCGAGGGTGGATGGTCCACCCCACTCCTCTCTGCGAAGTGTTGTATTTTGGGTTTGAGCTGATTCATCCAAAGCTGCAAGGAACTCGCAGGTGAGTTGCCTCCAGCTGCACAGTGCGCACTGTTTTAGTGCTCCCTTTTCTCTCCTCCCTCCTTGCTGGATTAGGTTTCACCATGGAGAATTGAGCAGGATCTTGCTGAATGATTTTTGATGACAGCAGAGCCTCAACAGGATGGTGGTTTCCTCTCTCTTTGATGGAGGGTCAGAATCACAGGAATCATAGGTGGCACCTGTAATCTGGGAGAGGCTTGGTGAAATGCTCTTAAAAGTCTTAAAGCTTGAGAGCACAGGTTTTAAACTTGGCTGTTTGATTCCCTTACATCTGCTTTTGCACCTACATTGCTTGGGTCTCCCAACCACAAAGGTATTGGCTGCTAAGAGTATATTCCAAATCTGCCAAACACATTAGATTATCCTGTCTCCTGTTTCCTGATCTATTCCATCAGCTTTATTGGATGAACATCCAAACCCCTGTTGAGTCCTGGTCACCTGTTTGTCCTACTTCACAGTGCCTGAGGAACCCTCAAGTACCACTGATAAGGCTCAGCATCAACCTACCTTTTTTTTTTCCCTTACATTTCTCACTGTTCTTGGTCTCTTCCCTCTGACACATTCCTGTTTTGTGGAAGCTCCAGGATATTCCTGGTGACATCTTTTCCCAAGATGTTTCTGCTGTGACATCTGCTTGGCTGACTAATAAA
The DNA here is from genome assembly GCF_020740725.1 of Corvus hawaiiensis. Classification (NCBI taxonomy): domain Eukaryota; kingdom Metazoa; phylum Chordata; class Aves; order Passeriformes; family Corvidae; genus Corvus; species Corvus hawaiiensis. Next base: position 23,825,037 of record NC_063223.1, on the reverse strand, counting down.
AATTAATAAACCCTGAGTTACTGCAGTTTGAGCTGAACTTAGACTTGGTCTTCAGATCCTTCTGGAGACCAGATTGCAAAAATGCACATTTTTGTGCATTGCTCTCAGCATTCTAAATCTTCTAGTTTTACATCCAAAACATTGAGGTTTAGATAGATTGTGTTTGTGGAGTTAGGATAACTCTGTAATTGTGCTACTGTTTCCCTGATTTTTTATTTTACTTAATTTAATCCCCATCCCCCACTGAATTTATAGTCCTCTGTCTTGTGATGGAAGAAGCGATCTTATGTATTAAATGAGGCTTTTGAGCATGTAATCTCTTGGTGTAGCTTGAAGAATTCTGGGTGTGGCAATATGATAACAAAATCCATCATCGTTGTCATTCCTTAGAACCATGCATCCCACAGGGAGTCCTTCAGGCACCTACTGAGGAGGCTCTTGGCACTAAAAGCTGATTTTATATTTCACCAGGTAGTGGGGAAAATAAGATGAGACTTCACTTAATATCCATTTGACTAGTAAATCAATATATTGATCTATTTTTTGAAATGCATTGAAGATGTTTAAATGACATGTGCCTTAGTTTCTAAAAGTACTGCAGAATCATCATTTGCAGTAAAGCCCTTAAAAGACTTTTTTATGAAATAAAATTGGTTTTTCTTTTGAAAATGGTAAGAGTTTTCAAATAGAGCACAGTTATAAAAGGAGGAGTAGTCCAAACGTGATTCTGTAACTTCCCTTTTGGTTTTGTTTGTTAATTTTTTTAAGACTTGAAAATCAGATAGTAGTTTAAGGATTTTTTAAGATGATGCTGGGGATTGCAGTGGGGTGCCCTTGCTGAGAAGGGTTGTGGCAGACCTTCAAATCCAAATCCTTATTTTTCAGTCTGGTGTACTGATGATGACTGTCATTTATTTTGCTTAGAAGCAGAGCATGCTTTTCAGCAACTTTGGTGTTAAAAGACATGGCCCAAAGAAATTTTACGGTTTTCCCCCTGATGATTCTGCTGCCAGATAGATATATTGGAGGGAGGTCACACTTCCAGGGATTAACACAGGCTGGAGCAAGATAAAGCCTCGTCTGAACAGAGCAGGCAATGCTTTGCCTTGGTATTGCGTCTTGGATCTCTTCTAATGTCAGTGGGTAACCAGTACAGGACTAGAGCTGATCAGCCAGATTGCATGCCCAGAGATTCCCAGAGAAAGGCAGTCTGTTGGAAAAATGCTTATCCAAAAGGGAGCTCGAACTGGAAATATGGTGGTAACATTCAAGTTACTGTTGGATTTCTAATCAGAGTTCTGCTTAAAATGATGCTTCTTAATTATGTGTATTTGTAGGTGGTGTTACAGCTGGGTAATAGACTTATGGAAGTGTGTCTATTGAATGAATGTGTAAATAATGTCCAGAATAAAAGAAATGCAATTAACAAGACTTTTCTTCAGAAGGACCACATTTATTGAATAGGTTTGTCTTTTCTATGTTAGCAGCCTGGTCTAGTGGAAAGTGTCCCTGTCCATGGCGGGGGGTGTTGGAATGTGGTGGTCTTTAAGGTCCCTTCCAATGAAAACCATCTGTGATTCTATAATTCTATGAATATGCAGAAACTGGATGTAGATTGTTACACTTCCTTGTTTTGGCTCTGACTTGGAGTGGGTTTGGTTTTCAGTGATGAAAATGTGTTGCGTTATCTTAAGCTGACTCTTCAGCTGATGCTGAATTTGTCCCCACTCCCTGCACCCAGCTGGCCTATTCAAGATGTGGTGTACAGTCTTCATTTCAGCTTGCTGGTATTGATTAAATTATAGTGTCCAATTTTTTTTCTCTTCCTTTTGAAATACATTAAATGCATTTTTAAGAGCTGAATGTCACAATTGCAGGATTTTAGCTACTTTATTTAAACAAAAAACCCACAAAAACTGGAAGTCTGCATTTTTTCTACATTGTTATTTTTATGTTTATTTAATGGCAGTCATGATAAAGGCTGATTTATGCAGGATTTGAAGTGTAGCTCAGCTGTGGATTTCTACAGCAGTTTACAGATAGCTTAGAAATGTTTGTAGAGGCTAGATAGTGACAGTGTTTGCTTCTGTTGTCAGGCTGAAATACGTAGCATATTCAGTAAAGATATTGACATCTCTGGTCTCTTTCTTGGAGTTGACCTAGATAGGTCAGCGTTGCTGCTCTCTGTCAGCCCCACCCATTACATCTGTTCTCGGTGTAGTCTGAATACAAGGACTAAAACGGAACTAAATGCATTTTCAAGTTTTGTTGATTACTGATATTAAATCTAATGTGGTTTTTGGCTTGGGTTTTGTCTTGTAGGTTTGAAATTTTTTTTTTTAAACTAATTGATTTTTGAGAGAAATCAGGAGTATGACTTCCTTCCTTCCAGTCCGTTTTTCAGTGTTGACAATTGTCTTCTAAATGTTAGGTCTAAGCTGACAGACCCACACTCCATCAGGCAGACTTGCTTCTGAATACATTCCCAGCACACTAACTATTCCAGAAAGTTAATGCAAACACCTTCAGTTTCTTCCTTCCTCTCAACTTCTGTCATACTGACCATGTAAAAAGAACTATTTGCATTTAGATTTGATTAGTTTCCCTGTGCTAGTCTCCAAATTAAGAGCACTCTTTAAGCTCTCTTCTGGTAAAGCAACTTGCAGATATTTAGCACCTGCTTTTTTGGGGCTGTCCATGTAAACTCATCTGAGGTCTGGCCAGCATGGCTAAGAGTCTTCTGGCTGGGAAGATACCAAAATCTTTGTTACAAGTACTGTTTTGGGGGTGGTTTTCTTGTTTATGTTGGAGGGTTCTGTGGGGTTTTTTTTGAGGGGAGGGATGTTGTGGTTGGTTTTGTTTGATTTGTTTGTTTTTTTTGTTGTTGTTGTTTGGTTGGTTGGTTGGTTCGGTTATTTTGTTTGTTTGGTTCGGTTATTTTGTTTGTTTGGGATTTTTTTGGGTGTGTTTGGTTTTTAAGAAGACCTTCAAAAATAACATCAGGTGTTATATACATGCTGGAATAGCTTCATCCCAGTGGAGGCAAACAGCAGATCCTTTGCAATATGAGCTCAGCTTTAGTTCACATTATACATTATTGGATCCTTGCATGGAAAAGGAGCATTATCTTCTGAGTTCAGGTAGGCTAACCCACTATTAAAAGTGGGCTTGCAGTGTTTGTAAATGTGGGCACACCATTGTTTTATATATGTAGTCAGGATTATGATTATTATTATTATTTATATATGTAGTCAGGATTATTATTATTATTTATATATGTAGTCAGGATTATTATTATGTTTTCTGCTCTTTGTACAGTCATGATTAGTTTCATGGTGTCATGGTTTTGGAATGGTGCTCCCCAGTTTAGCGTTCCCCTCAAGACTCTCTGAACCATGCTCCACTCGCTCTCTCCCCCATGGCAGCTGGATAGGAGAATTGGAGGCAAAACAGATAAAGATCATGAGTTGAGATAAGATCAATTTACTGAAAACAGCAATGAGGTAAGAAAATTAACAATAAAGGCAACAATAATAATACTGAATGAACAGGAAAGAGGCCAATGATTCACAGGTGAGTGCTAATCACCATGCAGGACCCTCGACAATACCTGACCACACCACGCTATGCCACCTGGAAGGGACCCTTTCCCCATCCTGGAAAATGATGTGAAGTGGTATGGAATAACCTCTGGATTCTGCAGCAAAAATTAACCCCTTCCTGGCTGGAACCAGGACACATGATTCTGTTGGGATGACACTTCAGAAATAAGCACTGATACTCGAGTTTTTAGTGCTGTAGTCAGCTGGCAATACTAAGCAGACCCAGTACAGCAGAGGAAAATACTGACCAGTGTTTTGTTAGGGGGAAAAAAATATTCTCCTGGGTTCATAGGTGTTCAGTATATTCCTTTGCAGTTAGATCCAGCTTTGTAAGAAAATGGGTATTTATTTTCCCCAGATTTAGGTCCCAAGTATGGTCAGAGATCTGAACCAAATGTAGAGTTCCCTACACATCATGTCATGAGTGTTCTCCATATTCAAGTTCTGGGTAATCCCCTTAGATTATCTTTAATGTATTTGAGAATGCAGATTGTAAGGTAATTTGACTTTAAGATCTGGGGTGCTTTACAGTTAAGGATTGTCTTCAACATGTCAATATCATTAGGGAAAAAGCCCAGGCTATTTTAAATAGTTTTTCTATTATCTTTTCCACTCTCTAATTATGGGCTTGATAGGAGTTTTAATGTTTATGTGGCATGAAAGACTTTTGTCTCTAAGAGCAGGAAATGGCAGAAAAAAAAAAAGGTTTACCTCCTGTTACACTCCTCTGTTCCAATGGGAAAATAAAAGTAGGAGCAAAACTTTTTTTTTCCCCCTTCATTTTCCTCTTTGTCAGATGGGGATGCATTTGTTACAGTGGAAATTGATTGAAGAAGTTCCTTTTGTGCTTCAGCTTGTGAAGTACATGGGTCCATCTGGAAGGACTAGATTTCTTTCAGTTGGAGATTAGGGAAAATTGCAGCAGTCAAAGCTATCTGTCATTCTTGAGGTAAATATGTTTTCTGATCAGCAGCTCAGGTGGTTACATGAGGGCAGGGGAAAAATGGGATGCTGAAAAGTGGGGTAATTTGGGTTCTGCCAAAGAAAGGAGCTTTGCAATGGTATTATTCATTGGGGAATAGTCTAAACTGTTGGTTCTGCAGCAGTTCTGGGGGTCCTACAGGCAGTCCCAGTGGTAACAGAGGCTGTCTTGGCATCTTATAATGGCTGATCAAGTCTGAGAGAAGAAAATCGTTTTCTGCATTTCTGAGCTGTTCACCAGTGCTCTGCTGGTGTTACAGGAAACTCCTAACTGCTAATATTGTCAAGAATGCTCCCCTGCCCCCCCTCCCCCGTTGCAAACTTGAGTTGCTACTGTGCTGGCAGCCAGAAGTCCTGGCACCAACACTAAAGGCAAAACTAGAATGATGTGTGTTTAAGGAATCTGTAAGATGTAAGTCAGGAAAAGATTTCTTTAGCTGGAAGCTGGTGTCATGGTGGAGTTACATCTTTTTGTATTGAATAAAGTGGCATTTGATTTAGTCCTCAGAAGACCACAGATCTGCCTCACTGGAAAAAGTGGATGTTGTAGGAAAATCAAGATACAGCCCTGCTAATTCTCGTAAATCTCTCAGCTTCTTTCCATGCTCCTAAACACAGGGTTTGCAATCCCTAATGGGGCATGAGGACTCCTCACTGAAGTGGCTTTACTTGGCACTGCAGTAAGACATTCTGGTGCCTCGAGCTGTAACACAACTTAATTTTGGCACTGTTGCTGCCCTGCAGTTTGTGGAGGAGGGCTCCTCTTATTATATATGCGGAGTTTGGAGCTTTTTATTCTGCTAGGACTAATAGCAAGACCATATCTTTACCTTGGAGCACCAGTGGTAAATGCATGGTGTATTGCAGTGTATTGATTTTTTTAATATATGTATAACTGTATTAACCTCTTTAGTTACCTAGAATATTTTTAGATTTCACCCGAAACAACTGGGCATGGAACTAGGAAGTTGCTGAGAGGTAAGGTGCTACTCTATAGTGTTCTGGCTTTATCTGCAGTTAGGTAGACCATGTTTTGCACTTGGTTGCTTGATGGTTTCTAATCAGGAGAATCAGAAACTTGACCTGTTTCAAGTACTGACTTACACTGTATAATTGAAACAGCTGAACTTTTAGATATTAGTATACAGTGCTTACACTTTGACTGAATCAGCCACCTATGAATTGAGCTTTGAGGTAATGCTTTTTGGTCTTTGTCGTCTCAGTTGGACCTCTGACAGCAATTGAGAAAGTCAAGAAGAAGATTGGCTTTGTTTCCTCTGATCTCCTGAAGCTTTTTGTCTTTTCCATACTTCATCTTGGTCAGTTGAGGACTTTATTTGGAGTCTGTAAAAAAGAGGATTAGGTTGTTTGAACTGTCTGGAAAACCCTGCTGGACTTGGTTCAGCTTTAAGGCTGCCCAAAATCTTGGGCTGGATCTAGGCTAGCGTGTTACTAGCAAGACACTCTTTGCATGAAGAACTGGTGGTGTTTTGGATAACCTCTAAGGTTTCAGCTTGATCCGGAGTGCATAGACACTGCATGGTCTCCCTTGCAGCCAGATAGATCTGCTCTCATTTGTAGCATTGGCATTTATTAGTGGCAACTGTGAGTTGGGATGCAGAGATAAGCAGTCTCTTACAAACCCTTTCTCAGTGGGTGCTGCCTGTTAGAAATTCCCGCTGTGAAGTCTGCTCTCACTTTCTCCTGGATAGACTGGACTTTGTGGTTGCCTTCTCTCTTGTGTCAGGTTTGGGGGAAGACTGGATTTGGCTTTTAAGGGAAGAGTATAAATAATTCTTCGAGTATTTCTGTTTCTGATTCAGGAGTGGGAAGCAGTTATAGTTGATGTTGGGCACACCATAGTTTTATATGTGTAGTCAGGATTATTATAAACAGTGACAAGTTTTCTGCTGTTTTTATGGTCATGATTAGTTTCGTGGTGTCATGGTTTGGGAATGGTGCTCCCCAGTTTGGCGTTCCCCTCAAGACTCTCCAAACCATGCTCCACTCGCTCTCTCCCCCATGGCAGCTGGATAGGAGAATTGGAGGCAAAACAGATAAAGATCATGAGTTGAGATAAGATTAATTTACTGAAAACAGCAATGAGGTAAATGTTCCGCTTAGGATGTATTCTTAGTTTTTCATATTTAGTGGTAGATTTTGCTTATGTAAAATGTTTACTTTCAGGTTAAAAATACCAAAGAAAGGAAAAATAGCTTGTATTTTCCATGTCTACATCAGTAGCTACTGCAGCCTGTAGAACTGGATCTGTGGAAGGAAGGTGGTGCTGGGGACCACCAACTGCCCTGGGTGTGAGTCTGAAGGGCTTATACATTAGGTCAGCTCATGGTAGGCCATGAAGGACCACATGCCTGTCAGCAGCTGTTGTGTGCTTGACGCACTCACTGGATGCCTCTCCTCTTAAAAGAGAACAGGTCATATGCTCCGAGACTGTGATGAGCTACAAACCAAAACACAGTAGCATGAAGTGAGTTGGGAGATAGCTTCAAAGGAACTCTCTGGCTAACACTAAAATGGGGATGGTGACACATCCCTTGTCAGCCCCTGGAAAACCTGCACAGTGGAGTTTGACAGCCAGTTTGGTGGGGTCATGCCTCAAGGCTCCAGCTGAGCCTTGGTCATTCTTTTCTTTGATCCCACACAGCGAAGAAGTGTCAGAGAGCAGATTAATTCTGTGTCTGTAAGGTAAGGTGTCCTTTGCTCATCGAATTTATTTTGGATCATGATGAAGTTGATGGAGTCTGACTTCATAACACAGAACAACCCAGTCTAACATGTAACTCAGCCACTAGACCAAAAAAACTAAAGTAAGAGAATCTCAATCCATCCCACTCCTTCTGGTTTGATGGCAGTGATAGCAAGAGATGCCCAGAACCTGGAGAGGGATCACAGGTCAGCAGGAGAGCACCTGCAGAGCACTGCAAAGGAATTCCAACCACTCCAGCCAGTAAATTGGCTTCACTGGGGCCCAGCTTAAATTCCTCTATGCACATGAATACAGCAAAGGAAATAAACAAGAGGAGTTTAAAGCGTGCAGTCCTATGATTGTACTAGCTGGGGCTGGAGCCAGGCTGTGAGAGCTGGGGGTGTTCAACCTGGAGAAGAGAAGGCTCTCAGGAGACCTTAGAGCCCCTTCCAGTGCCTAAAGAGTCCCTAAGAGATTTAGAGTGGGACTTCGGACAAGGGCCTGGAGTGACCTTGGACAAGGGGGAATGGCTTCCCACTGCCAGAGGGCAGGGTTAGATTAGATTTTGGGAAGAAATTCTTGGTTGTGTGAGTGGTGAGGCCCTGGCACAGGTTGCCCAGAGAAGGTGGGGCTGCCCCATCCCTGGAAGTGCCCAACGCCAAGTTGGACAGGGCTTGGAGCAACCTGGGATAATGGAAGATGTCCCTGTCCATGGCAGCATCATCTTGTTGAAATGAGACTATCTTTAAAATCCCATCGAGCCCAAATCATTCTAGGACCTTGATAAACAGAGCCATGCTATGGAGGCTGGGCTGCCCTCTCTGGCAATTGGCTTTTGCCATAATTTCACACAATTAAAACTTGCTTTAGTGCCATCAGCAGCCATGACCTTCCACAAAAAGCAATGAAATTTTTTGAAAGGCCAGGAAGATGCTGCTGATTTTTCTGCTTTGTAGGATGGTCAACACTTGTCTTCTTCCTATAAACTGGAGTGTTTCCTGGAGGTATGTGCCCCATTGTTTGCTTATCAAGATTGCTAAATATATTTCAAAATCAATGTCTTTAACATATTAATTGGAGGGGGGATTACTTTTCAAATTGAAGCATTAAAACTGATAGAAAATAATCTTTTTGTGGTGATCCTGGCAAAGGCTCCTTTTTTTTTTTTTTTTGTTGGTTGGTTGGTTTGGTTTTTTAGATTTTATTATTATTTGTCTCCAGGAGCTTCATTAGAAGGAGTTTCTTGCAATCTCTCTTTCTCTTCTTGGCTCAGTCTCTTACTTCTCTTTAGTGATAAGAAAGGAGATGTCTGTTTTTTAAAATCATGATATCAGAGCGGGTTAATGTTGCTTTAGAGAGGAGCACAGAATGTGTGTTTCAAAGGCACTGAAAGAAATAGGAAGTTTGATTTCTAGTTAAATGTTTGCTTTTTTATTTAAAGTTTTGCAGCATCCTTGTTGGCCTTGATTAATTTTCTAAATTTTTTGGGTTTTTCTTCATGAGGGAAAACAGCTTGACATTTCACCCAAGGCGACTGTTTTCCTTTAAAGCTCCAGTTCCAGATTCAGATAGTCACTTATAGATCTCAGATTAGATTAAAAAGCTAAATAAATATTTGACTGAGATTTTTCAATGTCTTTGTTGGAGGCATACAGCTTTTTAGTAGCTTTTGGACAGTAAGTCATAAAAAAATTGCGTTTCCCGAATTTCAGTGAGGTAAGTCCATCAAATCCCTGGATGTGTTGTAAGAATCTTATGGCTGATCCTCTTCTAAATACCTGCACCTGGCAGAGGTTTGGACTTCTATTTTTTAATCTCTGAGGCCTTAGGTAAATATTCTCTCTTTTTAGTTCATTTATTTTTTCCTCCCTAGTAAAATTTTTTGTGAGAGGTTCTTTGGTGCAGTTCTGTGTCAATCCACCAGATGACACTTGATGCTTAAGGATGAAAACCTGAGTGATCCTGCATGAAAAATTCCGTATTCCTATGTTGGTTTAGAAAAAGATTCAGAACATCTTATTTCCAAAATGTTTTCATAGGGTACTTGTAAAATTTGAGGGGTGTGTATTGGGAATATTTATATATTCTGCTTGGGCTTTTCACATGTCTCATAAGAAAAAAGTAAATGAGAAGGGTCTTTTTTATAAAGGCTTTGAACAAAATCATGCAACAAATAAAATCACAGTCACCCTCACCTTCTGGTGAACTGTTACTGCAAATGATACTCCCTGTCCCTGGGAGTGTTCAAGGCCAGTTGGATGGGGCTTGGAGCAACCTGGGATAGTGGAAGGTGTCCCTGCCCATGCCAGAGTATGGGATGAGATGAACCTTGAGGGCCCTTCCATGATTCTGTACTCTTGTTTAATGAGCGGTTAGTGGTGGGAGCAAAGACGCTCAGAAGAGTGTGTTCTTACACTCTTAAACTCACCAAAAGGTGAGTGATTTTGATATCCATTCACGTGGTGGAGCCCTGGTGCCTTCGCAGGTTTTACCACAATATTGACAGTGATTACAAATACATAAATGGTTTGGACTTAGCTTCGTGAAAACAAAATGTTCTTGAGCACCTCCCTGTCCATGATAGAAAACCAAGTGAGGGTGGCTCTGTTTTGTCCCAGTGTGGAGCTGAACTCCCTGTAGGGCCATGGTGTGATAAGGCAGTGGGTTAAAACCCAATGTTAGCACAGGTCTTCTGTGTGTGTTGTGGTGAGTATAGGAAACAGAGGAGAAAAACGAGCCAGAAATTTTTGCTGTAGCAGTGTTTCTTAAGTCAACAAAATAAGACGTTCTAAAAGGCTCTGGGTGAGGTTGTTTTGATGACCTCCACAGCTCCATGACTGTACCTGATCTACCTCAGCAATACTTTTGTACACCTGTGTCAGTTTGTCACTGCTGTTCATCTTAAGAAGCAACTCCTACCCAGAGAGTGTAAATTAGAGATGGGTCATGTTTTGCTGTTTCAGTTCAAACTGTGTGGTATTTAGGAGGATTATAGATGTGTGACAAGGGTCAGTGGCTGGTTTGTGAGTAAAAGGCGTAATTTTATATGAAATAATCCGCCTCCTGCCAAATAACTTAATCTGTCGCATTTGTTAGTTTTTTGTTCTGTTCATGTCTCTTTCTTTACCTCTGCTGAACCTATTCCTAAAGTACTCTGCCTAAGCAGTAAGATTAATTACACCACCATTTTGGAGGTAATGCAGCTCACCAATGTTTTTAGTAAAAAGCTGTAAGATTAATCTAACATTTTATTGATACTATCTTTGAAATAATGCAGTTGAAATAGCTAGCACATGAACTCTGCTTCTTCTCCCAGTGGAAAACCTGAATCTGTGGCTGTGCCTTACTCGTTTGGGGTTTTTTGGATGGTTGGGAGATGCCAAATCATTGCATCTGACGTAATTCCCTAAAAGGCTTTGCACTTAGGCATAATCACCATCCAAGGTGCAAGCAAGGGTGTAGTGGCAGCACCCATGGCAGTCTCTGCAAACCCACCAGCTGGGGGAACGCAAGGTGTGCCCTGGCTGTGACTTTGCAGCTGGAGCTGGGAGATTGCAAACTGTGGGATGTCCTTACTATCCTGATCATTCAGGGCTGTGTTTTGCTCTTTGAAATGACCTTTTCTGATGAGCATTAGAGTCTGAAGAAATCGGAGTGTTATGGGGAAATTTTGAGATCTCAAATTCAACGCTAGTATTTTTGTTTGGTTTATTTTTTAGTAAAAAATTATTAAAAAACAAAACAAAAACCGCTGACAAATCTAGTTTACTGTATCTATTGTAATGTAAGATAACCTACCACTCTATCTGTGGGCAACAAGAAATGGCCAAAAAATCTGCAGAACAGACGTGGAAGAATATTTCTTGTCTGGGAATCATCTACTTAGCTATTCTGCTTAGAGGTGTGTGTATCTCATGAATCTATGTACGTTCTTGATATAACAACAGAGTTACCCTGATAAAACCCGTGATCAGTCAGTGACATTGCAGTTTATTTGTTGGCCAGTCCACCTGTGTTCTAAATCTGTCCTAGCATTGGGAAAATTGTGGATGGGTCCTTTTCATTAGTAGAGCCTTGTTCAGGAATTTAGATCAGACTGCACAGTTGGAAGAATTGGGTTGCTTGTCCAAAAATGCTGATTTTAGGGAGCTACAAATTTCTGGGACATGGCCCACCCTGAAGACTTCTCTGCCTTTTGGTTTTTTTCCCTCTCTTCCCACACTTCTGTAAGTTGAAAAGAATACAGAGAAGGCTCGGAGAATTGTCCATGAATATTGATCTGGCCTAGTGATAAACTTCTTTACTCTTTTACTGGAAGTGAGTAGGTTTACATTAGATATTAGGAAGAAATTCTTGACTAGGTAATGAGGCCTTGGCACAGGGTGCCCAGAGAAGCTGGGGCTGCTCCATCCCTGGAAGTGTCCAAGGTCAGGTTGGGCAGGGTGTGGAGCAACCTGGGATAGTGGAAGATGTCCCTGCCCGTGGCAGGGGGTGGAATGAGATGGGCTTTAAGGCCCCTTCCAACTCAAACCAGTCTGTGATTCTATGATCCTTTCGAATTGATTGTGGGTGGAAAAAAAAAGAGGGGGAAAGCCTGGGCACATGGACATGCAGGCAGCCCCCGAAAGCAGCCCAGAGCACCAGAACACTGTGCCTTCTGCAGAGCCACTTCTCAGAGCGGGATTAAGGGCTACTGGAGCTGAAGGAAGGTATCCATGGGTAGCAGCATTGTCTGTCAGCCTGCCAGTTCCCTCAGCTGAGGCCCACATTTGTAGCGTTCATTGCAAATGAGCAATATTTCATTTTTGGTTGCACAATTTAAGCCTACTTTTGCTACCTTTTGCTAGTATACACTTCCACATTTTTCAGATGATATATGTTGTCTTTAGCCCATGCAGATATTCAGAGGTTTTCTAATTCAGACGAAGGCTCAATCTGGGATCAATTTGGAAATACAGTGAAGAAGGGGTGCTTGTAAACCTATGCAGTCTGTCTGGGTGAGATGCTACAAGGTAAGACTGTCAGGACACCTCCCTTTAGATGAGAGGTGGACAGTCCCAAATGGAGCATGGAAAGCTGTTAAATGCCTGGAGGGACATCAAAGTTTGTGTTTGGAGGGTTGACAAAATTGAAATCAATAATTTGTACCATTTGGAGTTTAAATCTGGGTTTCCCTTTGTTGTGTATCTTGTGCATGAGATAAAAACCCCACATCTTCACCTCTCTTCCCTTTTTACTTGCCCCACCTCTCATATATTAAAAGAGAGAAATTCTGCATGTGATGGCCCAAAAGCCAAGCTGGGATGAAATAGTTTACAGGCCATGGTATGCATTTGTCATATTCTTTGCTGCCCTCCCTCTTCCCTTACCATCTGTTCCCCGAATCTTTTCTTTTTCACTTCCACTCTTTCTTCACAACTTTTCTTATAATGTTCATGGTCAACTCTTTTGTTCCACTTCAGTTTTGTCTCAGAACCCCATAAAAGAATTAGACCAAAACCATAAAGAAGTAACTGAGACAAACTGAGCCTTTAAACTGTGTTGAAAAGAGATTTGAAATTGAACAAGGGGGGTTTGTGCATCCCTAATTAGAGGCAAAGCTAAGCGAGCATGACAGATTTATTGATGATAAACCTCAGTTTTGTTTAAACATCTGTTGAAGCTCAACTTAATAAGTGACAGCAGATTACTGCTGCCTCAGATGCAGTTTCTGGGTGCCTGTGGGACTGTGGAGGAGCTGCGTCATTATGTGTTTGCAGTACCAGTCCCAGCAATCCTGGGGCTCTGTCCGCTGTGCAAGGTTTACTACAAGTGTCCAGAAAATTGTCCTTCTTAAAATCAACTTGTTTCACTACAAGCAAAAAGATCCAGAGTCTTCTCAAGGTGTACTACTGAAGGGGGCAAAAGATGCATAAAAATTATTTTCTTTTGGATTAAAGATCTGAACAGCTCTTGAAGGCAAGCAGAAGACTGCAATGTTCCAAGGGCAACAAAATATTTACCTTAATATGAACTTGAAATTACTTGTGTGGAAAATCGTGTTTTACAGGTCGGGGAAGAGTGGAGTGGGGCACCAATCACGGAGTGGTTCAGTGCGGCTCTGTTTTAGTGCTGTTGGCATTAACTGAGGGCATGGGTGGTTTGTTTGACTCCATTTGCACACATTCTCTCACTGTGGGAAACGTGGGAATTTCTTGAAAGTGGTGTTCTGCCTTTTCTGTCTTCGCTTGTGCCCTACATTTTTTCCTGTAGTCCAACAGGTCCAAGTTTTGCTTTGTTTCATAACCAGTACAGTAGTTTACCACCTTTTTCATACAGAGCTCCTCATTTTTCATATTCATTTATTAATATGAAAGGACATTTCCTTGAGAAAATGTGGGGGGTTTTGAGCCAAGAGTGCATTGCCAAATGTTTGTCTAAAAGATGTCATTAGTACAGAGGGAACAAACGATAACCAGCCCAAATCCAAATCTCTTGGCAGCAAGCTACAACAAAGAGCTCTTTGGGCTGTCCTGTGCCAAACAAACATTTAAACACGTGTGAGAGGCTGTGCTTTAAAGAACAACATTCAAACCAGAAGTCCTGGGTGCCATAAAATTGGCAAGTTAGTGCAAAACAAGTGCATTACAACCTTGTTCCTCAAGCCAGGTTGTAGTCTCATGGTTGTTTGAAAAATCAAAGGACAAAAGTAAATCCTTCTTCTGCAGGTACTGAGCTTGTTCTGGGTCCAGAGCAGCTCAGGACAGACTCTGGTCACAGAGCAGTTCTCTCCAAATTGCCATGCTCAGGGCCCAAAATAGCAGCTGGAAAAATTCAAAGAACTGAGTCACTTGATTTGTAGTTTTTTCTGGGTCCGTTCAGCAAAAACCTCCAAAATCTCATCTGGGAGGTGTTTGAATGTCTGTAATTGATATATTGTTTCACGTGAATGGAAATGTTACTTCATGAAGTGCTTCGGGATTTTTTGGGGGTTTTTAAAAACGCCTTTTGTATAATAAGATTATTATTAAGACTGATTAATTATGGTTGAACACATTCCAAAATCCAAGATGAGGACTCTAAAAACTACAGGCTTGAGTTGATTTGAATTTTGCAGATCTTTGTACAGGCACTGATTTTTGATTGATGCAATACTGAAGTTAGTAGGATTTTGTCGATTTTTTTTTTTTTTTTTTTTTAAATTGTATCTATAAAGCTTTAAGTTTTCTCTTGGCATGGAGTGAGATACATGGATTTGCCATGTCAGGCAAGTGTGCTGCTGCTGGTTCCTGACAAGGAAACTAAGGCATTTGTACCTCTTAGGCCTGGAAGAGAAATGAGCAATTGAGTGAATTGTAACCTTTTTCTTTACAGCAAAAGATAAATTGAAAGGGAAAATTAAACAAAAAAACTTTTGCTTTGTTTTTCATGAAAGCATACATATGTACAGCTAATTGCAAAAGCTGCAGAATAAAGCTTTGAATGTTAAAGCTTTTTTCATAAATCAGAAGTAAAACAATAGCCCATATGAAAATTGCTGACATAATCACAGGCTCTTTGTTACTGTGCAAATTTCTGCAAAGTAATTTGTCTTAACACCATTCTTGGTGTTTCTGAATTAATTTGGAAACTAAGCAAGAGAAAGAAGACCTCTGGTGGTCCAATTGAATGTTTAAGTAGAGGAAAGCAGTGTAGCATTCTGCCTGCTCCAGCAGGAGATGCTGCACTGAGCCCAAAAGAAGTACAGAGGGGAAGTCTCCTATTTTTCCCCTGTGCTGGGCACTGATGAGGCTGTGCTTTGAATCCTGGGTTCAGTTTTGGGTCCCTTATGACAAGAAAGACCTTGAGGGTCTCGAGTGTGTCCAGGAAAGAGAACAGAGCTGGGGAAGGTTCTGGAGGACGAGGAGCGGCTGGGGGAGCTGGGGAGCTCAGCCTGAAGAAAAGGAGGCTCAGGGGAGACTTTGTATCTCCTCACAGCTCCCTGACAGGAGGGTGCAGCCAGAGGGGATTCATGATCTGCTCCCAGGGAACAAGGGACAGGACCACAGGAAATGACCTCTTCCCCATCAGGGAAGATTTAGATTGGATATTAGGGAAAAGTTTCTTCACTGAAAGTGAAGCATTGGACAGATTGCACAGGGCAGTGGTGGAGTCACCATCCCTGGAAGCATTCAGAAAATATTGATGTGGCACTTGAGGACATGGTTTAATGGTGAGCATGGTGGTGTTGCATTCGTGACTGGACTTACTGATCTTCCGGATCTTTTCCAGCCTTAATGATTCTATGATTCTATTGCAGGGTTATGTCACCTTTAGTCATGAAAAATAGGTGTTAATTCAATGAAACCTTCCACTTTCTTTGGCTAAGGCTGCTGTATTATGGAATTTGGATGGGAATTAGTCCTTGTTTTGGACGCCCCATATTTACATTCTAGATCCTTACAGAAATATGATTTCTGTTCTGGATAGTGTTACTTTGATATAAATCCCTATATGAGCCCACCTGCCTCTTTCCATGTGCTAACAAGTATATTTAAAAACAATTTTTAATGGACTTGTGAAAATCAATCCAAGGCTTTTCTACTTGTGGAGGACAAAATCTTTGATCTATTAAACCTTGTATGGCAGCAGTGGTGAAACAGCACCCTGTTTCAGCGTGGCATGAAGAGGAAGTATATTCTTTGAAAAACTTGATGCTTTGCTTGGCAGGACTGGTTTAAATCTGACTTCTTTCAAATACACTTACTGCTCAGTGCAACTGAATCCATATGGGATAAGACTCTGTTCTTTTTACTATTTCTTGCATGAAATGCTATCATGATACTAACTTCTCTGCACAATGTCAGTCTCTGTGTGATTCTTCACTTTTTTTTTCCCTGAAGAATTGCACATTCTGTTTGCATTGGGCTGTGACTAATGTACAGATTCGCTTTCTGTAGTGCCACTGATGTTCTGCCAGTGTTTTAGTAGGGGATTCCCACAAGAATTCGCCTACGTCTCCCATGTGGAGGAGTTGTGTGCACCAAGAATACATGTACTTCAGTTATTTACTTTGTGGAGTGGGAAAACAAAGGCTCCTATTTACTTCTTTTTGTTTGAAACAATGCTACCAGCTCACTAACTGGGGCTGAAAGGAGTTAGCCCTGTTGCAGGAACCGGTTAGGACTCTGGCCAGGAGTCCCTGCTACAGTTCTGTTCCTGCTGTGAAACCTTGGCAGCACTTTCCTTTTGTTTTTTACTTTCTTTCATTTCTTTGTTTGAGCTGTGAACAAAGCCTGTTTTTAGTAAGTACTCGTACAGTGTCTATCTCGATGGGCTCTGCTTTCCTTTGGGATTTTTAGGTGCCTTTGTAGGAATAATAAAATTAAAACTAGCCACTGGTCCAACAAGCTCTTATCAAAGTGCTCTCACCAAGAGCAAGCCCTGGTGTTCCACATCCCCAAGCTTCCAAAAAACTGTGAAATCCCTGGAAATGTGGAAGGCAAGTTGCCTACATTATACATACGCACGCATTCAGCTAATTGCAGAGGTTCATTCTCCTCACTGATGACTTCAGGATGTCATGAACCTGAGCAGAGTGTGCTGCTCCTGTGCACTGTCTGCTATGGCAGCAGTGATAGGGATTTTGGGAAGAAAATTGTTCAGTGATGTTATTTGTGAGTAGATTTGTATTAATATTTTTCTTAAAGAGATGATACATAAAATTAATCATGAACAATTATGGTAACACCAGCAAAGTACATATTTTTAAGTTTGAAGTTATTAAAGGGAGTGGTTGTCAAAGCATATATGTGTGTGTATATATATATGTATAATGTACAGATGCATATATACATATATTAAAAATTAAGAATTACATATAAAAAATTAAAAAGAATTGGCCTGGCTCATGCTCTTTCTAAAGCTGTGGGTGTTATGCACCATTCAGAGCACACAACTGTGGTTCCCCTGGCACAAAGACTACCTTTGTTTCTTGGGTGAAGTCACGGTCTATTTAAAACCCTGTGTTTTAATAATGAAGTTCACTGGAAACTGAAGGAAATGAGACCATGAGGTTTTGTCCCAATAAAAACCAAATTGGAAATTGCAAAGTCAGCTGTGAATAAATGTGCATGTCATAGTTTATGGTTTCAGCTTTTGAGTTTTGTTCCTCCTTTCTAAATGTTTTGGAAGAAGTATATAGCTCCCATCAGTGACATCATAAAAATAAGTTCTACTTACTTTCAAAGCATTTTCTGACCATGAAAATAAAATGAAAGTAGGAAAAGGCACGTCATACTTTTCATATTTGTATCTGATAGATTTCATTGAGTTGGACTTCCAGCTCCCCCTGTTCCCCATTTCATGCTGGCTCGGTTCTGGATTTTCTTCTGGTGTGATTCCAGAGCAGAACACTCTGGGGACACGCAGCCCAAGATTGAAACTCAGAAACATTTGTGCTTAAAGGAATGGTCAGCACTACCTGTCCGTATGACAATAGTAATTATAACCTATTATTAGTACAATGAAATTTAATACACTTACTGAATATGTGGTATGAAATGGCTGGATCAAAGGTCTCTAAAGACCCATTCATCTACCTTTATTGAGGAATTTCTTTTTTGTTTGTTTTAGGAGAAAAATTACCCAATTTAAATAGCTGAAGTTATTTGGGTGTTTAACTTTCTTTTGCCACCGTTTATATCATGCAAGTGATTTAAACCTCTCTCTTTATTTTTACTGCAGGTCTTAAGGGGGAATTAAAATAAGTTTCAGAAATTTGTATGACCAGGGCAAAAATTTCTGTTTAGTTTGTTTAAGTCTAAAAGAGAAAAGATGCTGAGTTCTTAAAGGAATATATTTTGGCAGCAGAGGTGACTAACAGCAGAGCTCCTTCCATTTTCTCAAAAGTTACTTGGTTTTCAAAAGTTTCTCTTGCAACAGAACAGTGATAAAACCCCCTTGCTGTCTTAATGCCTCTAAGGTAACTCCTAGTGGATTGGAATGATCAAGCTTTAAAGTTGCAGTGCTCCTATAGTGATTGCACATGCAGGGGGAAATAATAATTAATGAACACTGTTTCATATAGCTTTTTTAAACTCATATTTTAAAGCAGCCATGGTCTGTAGGGTAGCACCTATATGCCTTGTTAGTGCATACGAGGAATTTTTCTGCTGCTATATGAGAAGGAAATGCTGGGTGTTAGCAGAGATGGGGTTTAAAATGTTGAAAACTTAAGGAGAATTGTGAAAAGTCATCTTTTAAAAAAAAGTCCCTTCAGTTTCCTTTCAGCTGACTTGGACTAGGTCAAACTAGGGCAAACCTGTGTGGCTCACGAAAGTACCCTGAGTTTTCTGTCTTCCTAACCAATCAGCTCTGCAGAGGAGAAAATTGTAAAAATACATATTGCAAATCACAGAGTGTCCCTGGATCTAACAGGTACCTCTGTAAATTTCCATTTCCATGGGCTGGTGTACCATTTCACCTTCTAGTGGCATTATCCAGGGACCAGATAACATGATGCACTTGTACTGCTCTCAGAAGGATTAGTAATTGTACATCTTTTTGTTGGTTATTTAAAAGATATTACTCCCCTTAAAAAAATGATGCTATTTTGCTTGCTCCACTGTGGCTTGACTGATTTGTTGCATCTTCTTAGGTTTTTTAAATTTATTTTTGGTGCATGCAACTACTGATAGTATGAATACACAGCAACACAAGTGTCTGCAACAGATATCAGTGTTGCAGTTAGGCAAGCTGACTTTTCCTTTGTTTCATTGGCAGGTGAATGTAGTTGTCAGAGAATAAAATATAGGGTAAACAAATAATGGGTATCAACTTGTTCCCTGTTTTGCTGGGTACATGATTTGAAATGATCGTTTGCTCTTAACAATAGCCTCTTTTTGGTGGGTTTTTTTTTTGTTTTTGTTTTCGTTTTTTTTTTTTTTTTTAATTTTATATCTGCTCTTCCAGTAAGAGGTTATCAGTCATCTAAAAGATACCACCAACTATGAGATTAACTCTTCATTTCTTTGGACACGCACAGGTCTGATAAAAAACTTCAACAAGGTTACAGGAGGATCATGTAATAATAAATAGCCAGTCATTTGTCAGTTTTGTTCTATTTATTATTTTACAGTAGAAGACTAAAGTATGTTTTTTTCCCCCTCAGCTTTGCACATCTGATACCTTGCCTTGTTACTAGGAGACGAGGTATGATGTGTATGTTCCTCTCCTGGAGCACAGTGGTTTTAGCCACTTAATCACAGGAATGATGGCTGGTCAGTCTGTTGCTATTTAGCTGTTAGAAAGCCTAAAACTGTGAAGCTTTTTTGTTTGTTCAGGGAGGTTTCAAAGAAATCTCCTGGCTGCCCTTTCCAGACATACCTGGATATCTGCAATTTTTGTATACATATAGAAATGAATATATTCTTGACTTTTAATAATCAAAATATGCACTCCCTGCAATTTTGTGGCCTTCTGCTCAGCCTCAGTGTTTACCTTTGTCTCTCCCTGGCAGCTGCCTTTTAAAGAAAAGAATAATCAATCTGAGCTGCTCCCTGGTCTTGTTGAGCTTCCCTGGTAGTCGATGGTGTGGCTTTTAATCTGGTTTCCTAAGTAAGTGAGGTTTATTCATTTTGCTTTCTGTCCCTTCTTGCTCCTCAGGCTCATTCCAGAGTGGTCAATAAAAGGGGTAAAGAGCTATACAATTTTTTTTTCCTTTTCCTTTCTGTTTTTCCCAAATTTATTAGCCATATAAACTGGTCCCTAGAGAGAAGGAGACAAGTGGGCAGGAGCATCAGGATGGCAGCTGCTGGCCAAACAGTGGACATCTGAGTTGCTCCAGACTCTCCCCATCCTGCACTAGTTGGTGCCTGCTGGAGCTGGGAGAGGGGCACAGTGGAAAGCCAGCATGGTGTGAGGGGATGCGGCCAGAAACATCTAAGCCCATGCCAGGTGAGCCCTGCAGAGCTGCCCCATGGCTTTGGGCTGCTCTGGTTTCTGGCTGTTTGGATTTTTAAGCCCTTTCAGCCCTTCCCCATTGCTTGTGTGTAGCAGCTAGTGTTTTATAGCGCTTTGCTGTGTTTGCATTGGCAGATTTAATTCTGTTCTTCCTTGATGTTGCGTATGAATTGAGATTTTGCTGTGAGTAAAACTTTACTCTTGGTGGTTATGAAGACCTGATGGCGAGGCCACCTGTAGGGGCTTGGGAAAGCATGGAGAATTGTACTGTGTGGTACACATGTGGTCACGCATGATCAGCAAAACTGATTTTTATTGTGATGTCATAAAATGAGATTTGTGTTTTATTTGTATTGGGGTTTTTGATTTGTGGCCCTGTAAAGAAATGTTGAACTTGTATTTGGCTGAGGAGGAAAACAAGTGGAAATATA